>NC_049997.1:4940562-4957351 GCF_000003815.2 Branchiostoma floridae | reverse complement strand
ACGTAGTCTACAGTGCCTAATACTCAAGATAAGCTATTGACAACAAGCTGAAGAAACATCTAGCAAAGGTGGCTTGTCTGTGACATGATTTTGTCAAGCTTACAGGTAAAGCGTCCAGAAGTATGTAAAAATATATATCTATCAATATTCTTCTCCTTCTCAATTACAAATGACACATGTTGCAATGGTCCTTTAATGAAACTGAGCGTGTTTACACGATTTCCTAACTAATTATGCAAATTAGAAAACAATTTGCATAATAAATATGCAATTATATGAAGCATCACTTAAGCTTAAATTTATTTACATACCGAAAATCATAATAATCCGTGAACCCCTTCTTGAGTTATTCATTTTCAAATTCTGACACTAAACCTGCCCTGCAATTCCAAACAAGCCGCTGGGGGTCCCAAACCTATACCACTTCTGAGCATCAAGAGCTGTCTACCACTCAAAAATCATAGCCAAAGCATGCTCAAAACTTGAGATATCAAACCAGAAAGCTCCCCTGCAGTATCGTAACAGGCTGCTAGGGGACCCAAAATCTAATCGTTCCCAGGTCTCATCAAGACCTACTCACATACCGAATATCAATACAATCCATCCAGGTGTTCTCGAGTTATGGTGGTCTTCTACATACATACATACATACATACAGACATACATACATACATACATACATACATACATACATACATACATACATACAGACATACAGACATACAGACAGACATACAGACATACATACATACATACATACATACATACATACATACATACATACATACATACATACAGACGCTACCCAAAACGTAACCTTCTTGGCGAAGCTAAAAAATATTAACTAACATGGTGAACAATTAAATTTTTTTGTGAACAGATGTATTGAACAATGCGTTCGTCGCACATTGTTGGGTAATGGACCATTAGGTTTATTGACATACTCTATTGTTTCAATGATGTCTGCGAACGATTGGTTGCTTGTTTTGCTTCCTTGTTGGTTTGTCTTGTAGTTATGGTTGCTTACCGGCGCTTTTTTGGAATCTAACGATTCTAATTCCATATCTCTGTCATGCACGATGGGAATGGCACTCCTATTCAACTTCTATTCCTCACTCAGGTAACAAACAAATATTAGGTAGCGGCGTCCTCTTGAAAGGGACGTATAACTGACAATTCCGTATCTGAGAAGGGCAACACCTCGAGCATATAAAGATCCCAACACACTTATCAAAAAGAGTTAGGATCTTTTTTTTTTAATTTTCATTTTGGACTGACGAGGACAATGTGACACTGCACACAAGTTGGTAACTTATTATAACAGTGCCGCATACAAACTACAGACAGGAGGAAAGGCAGTCTTTTACTACCCCAACCGAAGTCAGGTACCCATTTTTACACCTGGGTGAAGTGAAGAAAGTCGTATAATGTGCATTTCCTAATAGGGCCTTCACACTGAAATCGAATCAACAGGAATCAAGCAGAACCAGCCGGAATGAAGTAATTGCAAAATTCGTGCCACATTCGGTGCCATTCCGAGTGGGCATTCCAAATGGGCCTTAAATCCCCTTCACACGAGAAGGAATGAGCCAGAATGCCGTCAGAATGAAAATCCCTTTCTATTCCTGTGAATTCGTAGTGTATTCTAGACATTCTTACTGCATTCGAGATATTCTTTCGGTCAGACTGCAGTTAGAATGCGGTCAGACTGCAGTTAGAATAGTTAGAATACACTTAGAATCCACTATGAATGCCATTCGATATTTCCCCACTTCGAATGCACCTCGACAGTTTTTGACACGTCAAAAACTTTCGAGCCAGCCAGAAGAACGGGGACGAATATCTGGAACGCAGTAAGAATGTTTAGAATACAGTACGAATTGCCAAGAATTGTCACGAATAGAAAATAATTTTTATTCCGACGGCATTCCGGCTCATTCGTGCTCTCGTGTGAAGGGGGCTTAATAATGGCACAACGTCTGTGGCATGGCGAGTATCGAACTCAGGACCCTCTAGGTTACTCTACCAATTACGCCACACACGACGCCACAAAGTCTGCGTTCTTGTGACTCTGCAGTCAGGTCATACACGGGTTATACTTGATACATGAAACTTGTGCGCTACGCGTTAATTAAAGCCGTTATCGAAGCAAAGAAATTACAAATAGAGCTCCAACAAAGCCTTTGATCTTGTTCAATCTTCCTTTGCTTCGTTGTGTTTACCATAACGGAAGCGACCACGTTACGGTGGCACAAGGGTTAACAGGCCGTTGTTAAGATATGCGTCATCACGCTGTGCTCTGTTGTAGGCAACTTTTCCGTCATACCGTCTAAGTTACTGATGACCCAACAGGTTACTTAAGACAACTAAGGTCGTGCACTGACAGGTGAGGAACTAAAATTTCTACCAGATTACACAGCTGTCACCAAAACACCCCAAAGGAGTGAATATCGTGTGACATCACTCAGATTTTGTTGAACTAGTTTAAAATTCCAAAGCTTAAGATACTATAATGGCATAGAAAGATCTTTGATATGAGATGAACGAATAGATGGATCAATAGATGGATGAATTGATGGATGAATGCATGAATGAATGAATGAAGCAGTCAATCAATCAATCAATCAATCAATGAAAATATGGGAACGGATGTGGTTTAAAGTCAAAGGTTTGTGTAAATTTATTAGAAATACGAAATTATAATACTCAGGTGAATGAGTCTACAAAGTTCAGCTCTCTCTGAAATGTCTTCCTTTATTTTTAATATCTCTGCATATGTACAGGATTTTTTTTGTTTCAGTCGTCGCTGAAAGATGTCCATATGGTCTGCGTTTCTGTGGAAGGGCGTATGGATCGATCGAAAGTAGTTAACCATGACATATGCACTCGCGAAGTCAACAAATTAGATACCGCGTGGATTTTTAGCTTAAGATTGTTGTTCAACGATTCGTGCTGTTGTATGAGATATGTAGACTATTGTGACAGAAGGGCATAGATTTGTAGTCCAGCTTGTTAACGCCAAGATTCCAAAAGAAGTCGACCATGTTCGGCCATGTCAAATGCACTTGTTAAGTCAAAAAATTAGTATTAGATATCTCGTGGATTTTTAGCTTAAGATTATTGTTCAACGCTTCGTGCTGTTGTATGAGGTATGTAGACTATTGTGACAGAAGGGCATAGATTTGTAGTCCAGCTTGTTAACGCCAAGATTCCAAAAGAAGTCGACCATGTTCGGCCATGTCAAATGCACTTGTTAAGTCAAAAAATTAGTATTAGATACCTCGTGGATTTTTAGCTTAAGATTATTGTTCAACGCTTCGTGCTGTTGTATGAGGTATGTAGACTATTGTGGCAGGGCGTGAACTTGTTAACGCCCAGTCTGACTTGTTAACGCCCAGATCGATCTCACGAAGTAGTGGACCATTTTCAACTGTCAAATGCACTCACGAAGTCAACAAATTAGAAAACGCGTTACACGTGGATTTTGGCTTAGTATGGTTGTTCAACAATTCGTGCTGTTGTATGAGGTATGTAGAATAATGTGGCAGTAGGGCGTAGATTTGCATTCTGGCTTGTAAACGCCAAGATTTTAAAAAGTAGCTCGGCTAAGTCAAGTGCAATGCGAAGTCAACAAATTAGATACCGCGTGGATTTTTAGCTTAAGATTGTTGTTCAACGATTCGTGCTGTTGTATGAGGTAACGACTACTGTGAAAGTAGAAAGTCTGGCTTGTAAATGCCCAGATTTTAAAAAAAAGTAGCTCAGCTAAGTCAAATGCACTTGCGAAGTCAACAAATTATGTACCGCGAGGATTTTATCTTAAGATTGTTGTTCAACGATTCGTGCTGTTGTATGAGGTATGTAGACTGATGTAGCAGGAGGGCGTTTCGCACCAGTAAAGAAATCCGACGGCGGTTGTCTACTGCGTATCAAATTCAGGTGTTTTGTTTGGTTATACTGTATACTCGGTAAACCGCCTCATGGATTAGCATGCTATGGCGTGTACTGAATATTAAGATGGACAGATTTATTTGACCCACTCACACTGACGTGCGGTGGGTTCTTTTACGTGCTAGAGGTGTGGCTCTCCTCAAACACAGGACCTCCATTTACAGTCATATCAGAGAGATGTCCCTAGTCTATGCAATGTACTCATTTTCACCTGCTTTGAGTGAAGACTTGCGTGCAAAGTGCCTTTCCCAATGACACAAAATCGGGGCCTCCGAACTTAGTACCTCCTGGTTCTGGGTCTACAGCCCTGACTACTAGACCATCGTGCCACTCTGAACCTCACCGCTCCCCTTTGATAATCAATAAATGAAAAATAATAATTTATCGAAAGATTCTGAGTTACATCTTATCGAATGTCACAGGAGTTTTGTTGACAAATTCGTCAGCATGAACCAATGACTCCGGCCTTCAGTGAATCAACATGACATGCCGTGTAAATGCATTTAAGTTCGCGGGGATTGAATTTTGCGGTAGCGGGAAAAATGTCTTTTCGCGGTGGTTTTAATTTCGCGGTAGCACCATGCACTGTAGTCTCTTACCGCCATGGAAAAATGTTCGCGGTGTTTTTTAAGTTCGCGGTGAAGCGGCCACCGAACATTAAACCTCCGCGAAAGTTTCTGCATTTACAGTGTCTGTACCGGTGCAATGACCCAGTGACTAAAAAGTTCACCATGTATTCGGTAGACTGTGAGTTCGATCCCGGCCGAGTCATACCAAAGACTTAAAAATGGCACATGCTGCTTTCTCTGCTTAACCCTTAGCATTTGGAAAGACTTCGGTACGTTCACACACACCAATACCAGTGCATGCCACAAGACACACCTGCACAAAAAGCACTTGAATTCACCATACTAGGTTCAAACAAATTCAAGGCACGCAAGGAAAGACACTGTGTCAACCTGCTTAGTTTGCTGAAAGCAGACCTAAAGCACAGAGGCCGAACCCTTCATACAACAGCAAAGAAACTCCAGGAGCTAAGGAAGCTTGCAGGATGCAAAGCACAGTGGAAAAAGATTAAGAAAGACTGAATGCAGCTATAGGACTTTCTAAAGACTATAGATGCAGAACCCAGTGACTGATGATGAATATCGGTGGATTCGCCCCCTGTTGTAGTGATTGCACAAAGATGTGTGGCCCAGGGCTACAGAAACGGGGATAAGCGCCGCCCTATGCACCATTTGGCGCGAGAAAGCTTATGCGGCGACAACAATTTCATTCTTACTTCGCGGCCGACCTGAATTATCATTCCAGTCACAAATGGGACTCTAAAATCATCTCTGACATTTCGATCATTCTTGTGATGGTTTTGGATATTCAAACCTTTTGACCCCTCCTTCAGACGACGTCCACCAATCAAGTTCAAGAAAAGTTGACGCGAAGGCTGGCAACGAGCTATAAGGTTTTGATGATTGACAGGAGAACACGGTATAAAACGCTTTGTAGTCCCCGCGCTTTCAGGCAGTCAGCAAAGAAGAACCTGGTGGCCTGGAGACAACCACTAACCAACTGTGGTGTGACACACTTGGCGCGATTTCGGTAGGTGGACAAGTTTTACTTCTTTGAATTTCTTTTCAAACTCTTCGCATCAGTGACTCTCTAACAAATTAACTTTCACATATTTCATTACGTATATCATCTAATATGACGACGATTTTTGTAAAAATCCGCGGTGAATTCATGGACCGACGAACGATAAGTTTGACCCAATATAGTACAGCAGCCGGCACGAACAAAACCTCTTTGTACGAGAGCTCAGTAGGACATTTCAGAACAGGTGTTCCAACAAGATCTGTGGCCTATAGCTATCGTGGCAAACCTTCTTGTTGGTGTCCATTCCATTAGCTTAAAATATTGCCTTTTCACGAGAATTGTCTGAGGACGGTGCGAGCCCGAGATATATTGTGTCGTGATCATTAGCGCCCCAAACCCCGCGTACCGTAAAAAAAAGCCAGGTTTGATTTCCAAGCGAACGATACACCCAAATTTCTGTTTGCTGATAAACTTGTACTATATGTACCAGGTAAATCGCCATATTGCGTAAAAGACCAGGTCTGTACTAAGAAGGTGTGGCTCCCCTCAAACACGGGACCTTCATTTTACGTCCTATTCAAGGGACGGCCAAGCGAAGCTAGGTACCCTTTTTGAACCTGTGGAAAAGTTGTTTATATATATCAGCTCATTTGAACCTAAGACCTCGTGTTATGGGCCAAACACCTTGCCGATGCGCCTCGTGCCTTTAGTTGTCTAGAATTCAAAATTCCGCGACCGTCTGGGTATCAACAACTTCATACAAGCGTAACCCTTCCAGTGAGTTACAAAGGGGTGATTAATAAGTTCTCGGCCTCACCTGGAAATAATAATAATCACAACTCAAATTTCAATGCAGAACTTCTTAGTATGAAGCCTTTTATTAATGTCCTCTAAACTTTAAATCATTGCGGTCATTACTTTCCAAGCCACGTTTTCTTGAAAATCAATAGGTAAGTGGCAAGAACAACAAGGCAGGGTTAATTGTGATCAGACATGTGTGGGTCAAGTTTCCCATGCTGTACATAAACTCTTGAAAAACATTGTCAAAATGTTTGATAATGATTCCCTTTAAGCTTTGCATTTTAAGTAGTCAGAAGTGTGTGACTGGCTTTATCTTTAAACAGCGCAAGTTGCCCAGCGCAACTCTGGCTGCAGCTCAATTGTCCATGTTTTTTTCCCTTCTCTCTTAACTAGCGTTACTGGGTGTCGCCTGCAAAGTAATATCACACTAATATGAATTTTGGTACACATTCATATAAGACTTTATACTTGACATCTAGGCTTTGAAATCTGAGTTGTGCTTATTATTTCTGGATGAGGCTGAGGACTTATTGATCACCCCTAATATTTGCCGAACACGAATCCACAGAAATCGCCAACGTTAATTTCAGCTTGGTTAAACGGCCGTCTCCTTATAATTACAAATTGGTCGGGGCCTATACAAATATTAGCACGCTCGAATCTGTCACTCTAAGTGTATTAGCACGCTCTGCCCACACCGTGATCTTTCTTAACGTAGTTGATAAGGGGTTAAGGTCTAGGCTTTTTGAAT
The DNA here is from genome assembly GCF_000003815.2 of Branchiostoma floridae. NCBI lineage: Eukaryota > Metazoa > Chordata > Leptocardii > Amphioxiformes > Branchiostomatidae > Branchiostoma > Branchiostoma floridae. The sequence goes on along the minus strand of NC_049997.1, from coordinate 4,950,258 downwards.
CGGGTTTGAATCTGACTTGAAGCACGCACTTTTTTTCGATACTTCTTTATAATTTATTAATTATCACAACACTGTCAATATTTGTAATTGAAATGTTGCTTTATATTCATTTTTGCTTAAATCATGCCATTTATATTTCCCACAACGCATAAATTAAAGTTGATTCAAATATCGGCTTTTTTTCCTTTAGCTGTTTTACCGTTACGGTTAGCCGATTTTGACTTGGTCCATGTTTCAAAGACTGTACGATCTCTTATGTCATACCTGTGACACGAAAACGTTCGATACGGGTGTTCCGGACCGGGCCATAACTTCCGTATCAGACCGGTTCGAAAGGCGTATCACACAGGCTTCATTCGAATAAATCGAACTGTTTCGAGCGGGCCGAGTGCGGCGCCATCGAATGTTCGAATACCTGATTCAGACGTTGGAACATTACTGTTACAACAATTTTTGTTCGAGAGCACCAAATTTATTCAACTTCTGGCGCATTTCGCATCAGAACAGGGGTTTTCTTGTTGGTATGACATAAATAAAATACAACACGGTGTATTCCGCATCACCCTCGGTCCCAGCCCTCCCGCGGGTCGGATCATCCTCCGGCCTTCGGCCGTCAGGCGATCCGACCCGCGGTCGGGCTGATACCTCGGGTGATACGGAATACACCGTGTTGTATTCTATATATATGTATGGGGGACAGACGTCGCTCGATCCCGGTCCAGTTTGTGACAGGCAGAATTTTTAGCAAAAACAATACAGCCGACGCTCGGGAGATTTCAAAATTTGGTGAGCTTTCGCCGACATACCAATTCGGCGGGCGTTTGCTTGAAATGCGACGCCGACTTTAAGGTTGGTTCACCTGCGTATATTTTCAAGTACGTATGAGGTCCGTATGGTAGTCTTATCCTCTATCAGGCTTGGCAGGAAGTTGGAAAATATAAACAGACGATATGCCAAACGTGTTAGCTTGTCGCAAACCATACTCCTCGGTTTGGCATGTTGTCTGTCTATGTTTGTCCAATTTCTGCTATTTTTCCTGTGGCATGTGGAGCCTGGTAGAGGTTAAGAATGGTCTACGGACCTCATACGCACTTGAAAATATATGCAGGTGAACCAACCTTAAAGTCGGTGAACCCACCTAGCTAAGGTTGCCCTGCTCGACAAGTTTGCGCTGTAAGATCCGGTTGCGCTGTACGTATGTAAAGGCGCGGTTCGAAGATTTAAATATAAAAAAAGATACCAGACACCCGAAGATTGCCGAGCGGACGAGTAAATTCCGAACGATATCACTGCCTCCGGGCGCGGCTTTTGATATAGTATAGTATTCCATATCTATTATAAGTTTGTACGCTTTAGAATTAGAAAATGCATCGTACTATCGTATTAAATGTTTCAGACTACTATCGTATTAAATGTTTCAGACTATGATTCGATGTACATGTACTATATTCTAGTATTGTGTGCGCTTAACACTACACTTTGTCACGTTTTGTAGCTGCCATCACCATAGAATATTGGACAACGATGCATTCATGTAGGTTTGCAAAACAGTGTACAGTTTTGATGACAAAAACATTTTAAAGATAAAGAACAATCTTGGTGATCTTTTTCTTTCTAGAAGGAAGACAACCCGTCATGAAGGTTCTCTGCGTGATCTACCTTGGATGCACGCTTCTTCTTTCTGCTAGCAGTTCAGGTACATAACCTACATACATTGGAAAAATACTATAATACATACATGTATACTTCCATGATGGACTGTAGATACATGACCGAAGGAAGAAAATTTTGACAATGACTATGTTTAAACTACAAATATTCCTCATGTTACCAAGAGCAAAAGTACAAAGACAATATAATCATATAACTTATGCCGTAACTTAAACCATATAAGAAGAACCTGTCATGTAACTTCAATTATATCAAAACTCTACTTCTTGTATTCATCAACAAAAATACATGTATAAAGTATTCTAATGATATCAAATTATATTGTATGATATGAAAAATGTTATAGATTGTCAATATCATATTAACTTATCATGTAATTTGATTATATCAACTTATCACTCATTGTCATTATCGACTAAACATATCATGTATTTTGATTTTAATTGCAATGAGCTACAGGTTTTATATAAACCTGTTCTCATTGCAATTAACAAATGATTCTGTCCTTTATCTTTAATTTTGATTATGTTAATTGATTTACATAAAACTCACCATTCATTATCGTTCACATAAATACGTTTTATAGCTGACAGTGACGAGGAACAGGAAGATGATGCCGAGAATGCATCCGGAGATGTTAGTCTTCTCCAGATGCTGGCAGGTGATGTATTATTTATTGATTCTTGATATGAAGCTAGAAAGCAAGCTCGATGGTACTTACACACGTATGCTGAGGGCCGTGCTTAACAAGTCATGGAAACAACATCCTACCAAAGAACAGTTGTATGGCAATATTCCTGCCATATCAACCATCATCAGGGAGCGTAGGACCAGATTTGCCGGTCATTGTTTTAGGAACAAAGCAGAGCAACCTAGTGAACTCATACTGTGGAAGCCAGCACACGGGTTTACACATGCAGGGCGATCTCGACAAACATACATAGACCAACTTGCTCGCGATGTGGGGTTGCGGGTTGAGGACCTAAAGAACGCTATGGGGGGGGGCAGAGATGTCTGGAAGGAGAGGGTGGACTTGGTCCGGGCAAGCAGCCCGCGATGATGATGATGTTGTTTTTAATGGGTTTGTAATTGCAATTGCAAGGTCATTTGACCAAGTCTTTGTCAGTGAACTGAATAGTAGACTGGTTGAAAAGTATTGAACTAGAACCTAGCAGTGAACATTGGTTTTGAAGAGTGATTGCATACAGGTGGCAAACAGTTGTCATTGAGAGGGTCCCATAATTAGGCAGGCCGGGGAAAGCAACCTTTGCTATGGAAGGACTTTAAAACTGGTAAATGGACAATAAACAATAAACAATATTTATTATCATCATTGTAAATCGTCGTCACTGCTTAATTCTGCAAGGGCGAGTCAACATCGTCGATGCTGGCGGATCCAATGTTTGTACGCCTTCTTTCTTTCACACTAGCAATATACATGTACAGCAACTCTTAGAATATTAACATTTTTTTTTCAATTGTTGTTCTCAACGTGCAGACAGCAAACAGACGCAGCAAGGAGCTTCCAAGAGAGTTGTGGACTTGATTCGTGATCTACAATCACTAGCAGGTAACTCTCAGCTATTGGTAATGGAATTTTAATTTCAATTAAAAGTATCAAGATTAAAATTTTCATGAACTAAAAGATTATTTCAGTAGATTATTGAAGAAATTCAACTTTGACATGTTTATTTGAAAGAATATTCTTTTTTTTACATTTTGGTGTTCAAATGAGATTGGATTGATATAAAACTTGACATATCTTCTCTTGTAGAAGAAAAAGATCTTGTTCCTGAAGAGCCAGACGACGGAATGACCCAGACGAAAGGCTGTGAAGACCATGAGGTACATGTAAAATATGTAGTAGAACACATCTGACTTGAAATACTTAGCCACATACATTAAGATCATTAAAACACCACACATTTCTTGGTGCACTGCCTACGTGCCATTTTATTAAGCGTTTTCAGTTACAGTTGCAATCACGTGGTTGCAATATACAAACACATTTCCTTAGAATACTACAGTTTGACAATCTGTTAAGTCAATAAAATGTTGTCATCCATATAGTCAAATCAACATGGCCTAAAGAACCCGTATCTGTATCTGTATAGCCGACATAACCGCCCTTCGGCGTAACACACCAGCTTCGCAGGCACGCGGCGCGGCAGCAGCTGTCTATATCACTGAACTAACCGTTACACCTAACTTTTGCACATCTATCTGCAAGCGTTCTTTAAAACTATCCAGAGAAGATGCCCCTACTGTGCTTGGTGATTATGAATTCCCCTCTACGATAGTTCTGGGAAAATGCTAAATTTCAACTCTTACGAATTCCTTTTTTAGGATGGCGACCAATGGGGCACGCTTGAGTATAAGAACTGTTACTGCCAAGGCCAGGACCGTTTCTGCTACCATGTGGACTGCCGTCCCGGTACTAAGGCTGTCCGTGACTCCGATGACCTCTGGAGCTGTCCGGATGGCTTCTCAACAGGTGAAGTTCATCTCCATGAAAAAAGGAAATGTAGTTCTGGGTAGTGGTGTGTACCTAAAAGCCGGGACTGAATTGGACTTGTAAAAAGGTTTAGGTCCAAATCCAAAAAAAAACTAAATGTCGGGAACCAAGTCCGGACTTGCGAAAAGCTATCTCTCAATTATATTCTCTTTTTTGTTCTAAACCATCTAAAACCTTCCATGTAGATAGTGAAATTTGCACTGGAAAAAAAAAATTCGTGTTTATTACTGACTTTTTGTGTTTACACTGGTTGTACATAATGTGCATGTATTTTTCACATTGCATGTCAATTCATGCTTACATGCAATTTTATATGTACCTTTTCTAGCACACAAAATAAGTAATGATGGGTTCAGGTCCGGACTTAAAGTCCGGGCCTGAAACTGAACTGCTGAGAGGGAACATGAATCCGGACCTGAACCTGAATATGAGTTTAAGTACGCACCACTAGTTTTGGGTGTGTCAGTAGTGTGTCTGTGTTTATGTTTTCGGATTCTTGTGTTCAGCATAGTTCAAAAACCTCTGGACGGATGATACTTGATACAATGATACATATATTTGGTATAATGAGGGTAGGTGTTGGGAAGACCTGATACGTAACCTTGGAACTGCATCTCTCATATCTTTTGACCTGAAGAACGTTCTACAGTCTTTCTTAGTGACAGGTAACTTGTAATGTAAGAAAGTGATGGTGTGTGTTTGGGCCTCCTAGCAGCTTGCTGTGGAACTGCAGAAGTACAGAAGGTAAAATCCTGGCGCAGTCTTTTTTCACCTTGTAGTTGTCACGTACCATGCCGCCGGACATAAAACGCAAGTGTGCCGCGTTTTAGTGTGACCGTAATTAGCAAAACAAGAAATGCTTTTTAAAAAGCTGGCAACACAGCCTGAAATAATTGTGAGAATGAAATGATGGGAGAAGGTATTGAATGACTGGACACATAAGGAAAAGGTCACGATTTTCCCTATCAACGTCTGCTTGGAGACTATGCCCCCCTCCCCCTTCTGAGCGTAAGCTGTGCTGCTATGGCAACGCCAGAATTTTTCTTCCTTCTCTTTTGCTGCAAGACAACTAATAGCCACAGTATTTCATCAGTCGAAATAAACATCACAACTTCTCGGATGCCGTTTAGATTGATAGATGGCTTGAATCGGCTGACGGAAGAAAAAGCGCCCTCAAGCGATCCATTGCTTCGTCGCAGCATGCAGCATGCATGCAGACATCCTATCTAATAGTGGACATATAGACTTGGCTGCGTTGCAAAAAGTGCAAAATTTTCACAGTGAACATACTCTGCTCAGTGAGATAGAGGCACAAAGAAAACAATTTGTAAACGAGCATGTTACCATGCTTTTGCAAACTCCAGATTATGACAGCTGTTCCGTACTAGTCTCTGTACAGACTTGAACTTTGAAATACAAAGAATCCCTTTTCTTTTTTACAGAAGAAGAAAATACTATCGACGTCAGGGGACTGGAAGATGAAGCTGATGATCCTCTTTTCGCAGAAGAAGAAAAGCCCCTCAACCGTGGGATAGATGACAAGGGACTTACGAAGAAGAAAGGTTGTCAAAACCATCAGGTAAGGCCACAGCAAGTAAATTTTGTGGATGGCATCAGCGCGCGCATTAATTTTCGCCTGATTTAAAAAAAAAAAGTTCTGCAGGGATGGTCAACATGACGATAAAGTACAAAAATGAGCAAATATGTTGTGTTGTAGCCTAATGATTGTACTTGCAGAAGTGACACTTGTGAGGTATGCAGGACTGTAGTTGTAGAAATGAAACTTATTGGATAGTTGTAAAAGTGAGACCAATATGGAAGCCATGAGTGTGGTACCAACTTTGTTGGTGATACCACACTAGTGTCACTTTTACCACACCAGTACGTGACTGAGATACAGGAATGAGTGCCTTGTTGGCGCTGATACCATGTTTTGTCCCTTTTATTCTTGTTACAACATACATCACAACTTTATGGTGCCTATTTATGAACTGTAGCTATCTTGTTTTGTTTTTTCACCCATCTTGTTTTTTTTCGCCCTATCGCACTATTTTTGCAGTCTGCAGAGGATGTCATCCATAAAATTTACTTGCTATGGCCTAATTATACATACATCACTATCATAAACGGTTAGTGGCGTAAAATGTGGTCATGATTAATTGAAACGATGCCAGCTACAGAATCCAGGACTCCTTTTGTGATCATCCTTTTTGCACTCTTCAATTTTGTTTACAACGTTTGAACGCTATGCTTCTTTGTACAAATAACTGTAAAATCATTTCCATTCAATTCCAGTAATTTTCCATTTAGGTTTGTATCATTTCAGGAGTACCTGCCGCCAGCCAGTCTCGAAGCATGATTAATTTTGTATAATGTTAAGAATGCTTGTTGGCTCAAAGTAATAACATATGCTGTCCACGGCTTGAAATACTGGGTGCATGTGCACCCAGGTGCACCCAAAATTGCAGCTGTGCACTCAATTATTTTCTTAGGTTTATGTATGTAAAGATATCAAAGTATACTAGTCTACATCATATTCTTGACATCTAAGTGTTAGAAAGATAATAAAAAATGTCTGTCATGGTACTTGTTTAAGAATTTGATAGCTTGTAAGTAAGTTTTATTATTAGGTTATTACCTAAATTTAAGTGGTGCACCCAAAAAAATTCTAAGCTGAGTGCACCAGTGCACCTAATCCCAAAAATGAATTTCGAGCCCTGTTGTCACTTTAATTGTTGTTATAACGATTGTGATGTCTACTTTTGAAATTTAGCCATCTTGTTTCCCTTGCCCATCTTTTTTCACCCTTTCCGACTGAAATTGTAGTCTACAGAGGATGTCATCCATGAAATTGACTTTCTGTGGCCAAACTAACGGTTTCTTGCTGAGAACATACAACCACCCAAGTGCGCTCTCCTTGCTTGAGAAAATCATGATAGCGAATAAAGAGACCAATGCTTTATTCTCACCGACGTTTCGTTCAGGGCCTCATTCTGACTGGTTCACATTGTACTGTAGGACAGCAAGTGTCGCTGCTCACAGTTCACAAAACGTAAAGTACCAATCAGAATTTCCCTGAAGAAGGGGGCAGACGGTCACCAAAACGTCGTGAGAATTGGTTGTGTAAAGTCCTACAGTTTATTCAAGGACCTACCAACCTGTTAAGACTATTCCATCCTCCTAACGCCCGGTCCCCAACGACATCAGCAGTAGTAGTAGTAGTACTAGTAGTAGTAGTAGATGTAATGGAAGTAGTAGAAGTAGAAGTAGAAGCAGTGGTAACAGTAGTAGCAGTAATAGTAGAAGTAGTGAAAATAGTGGAAGTAGTAGTAGTAGTAGTAGTAGTAATAGTAGTAGAAGTGGTAACAGTAGTAGTAGTAGTAGTGGAAGTAGTAGTAGTAGAAGCAGTAGCAGTGGTAATACTAGTAGTAGTAGTAGTAGTAGTAGATGTAGTAGCAGAGGTAACAGTAGTAGCAGTAGTAGTAGTAGTACTAGCAGTAATAATGAATGTCAATGTGTACTTACAGATGCCACGGAAAGTCACACAGGTCTACGCGCTGATTGGAGGCGGGTATGCTGTCTGGATCACTGCTCTGCGAATCAAGGGACGCACAAGTGAGATTCAAGCCAAGGCACAAGAGGCGCAACAGAAACTGAAGAGTTTGGAACCAAACCTGGAGAAGTACTTTCGCTATGGTAAGTTTTAATAATCATCTGGTGTATTTTGCCAGCCAGTAGGTACCCAAAGTATGAGTAATGAGGCTATTTAACGTGGTCGAGGCACCTCCTCGAGCACGGGACCCCCGTTTTACGTCCCTCCCGGAAGACGATTTCGTGGGAAATTTCGTGAGGCTACAGCAATCCGGACGTTCTTGGTTGGTCCCCCATCCAAGCACTATCCGGACCGCGCGTTGCTTAACTTCCGAGATCGAGGGATCGGGTGTACCAATGCGCCACGCGGCAATGATGCCAACCAAAATTGATGCGGGCATGCAAATAATAAACTCTACAAAGAAAACAAGTTGCATCCTGTGAAATCTAAGTGGTCAGGAATGTAAAACAAATGAGTATTGGATACTGAACAGAAGGATCTTCAATTTTGAAGTTGAACTTGAGACTGACGTTGGCCATATATAACATTATCATATTTTTTTAAACATTTACGGCATATATTTGCTCATTTTTCAGCTGCTTTGTACGATTTACCGCATGGCTGCACACTTTCTTTTCAAATGGCCGAAAATTAATGCACGTGCGGATATCATCCATGTAACAACGTGGACTTATGTTTAAAAACACTTGTGTATTTTAAACTAGCTTAGTTGTATTCATGGCTACATTACGGGGTGCTTTCCATTTGAAAATTCACTGAAAAGCGCCAGCATAGGTTTAAATGTTACATAATGTAGAATACCTACTCATCATCATCGGTCGATGTTACCTACTAGGTTTAATGAAACAAACAAACAAACATCTTGAATTTTATTCTTCAGGAAGCTGCCCCTCCGGCTATCAGCTGAAGAGTAGGACGTGCTACAAAGCATTCAGCAGCTTCAAGACCTGGTCTGATGCCGATGCCTACTGCCGCACCCAAGGACCGGGCGGGATGCTGGCAATGGCAAAAGACAGCAGCATCAACAGCTTCCTCATCAGCCTGAAAGATGCTGCAAGCAGCTCATGGGGGTTCTGGTTTGGGTTGAATGATAGAGCAAGGGAGGGTAGCTGGAAATGGCCAGATGGTACCTCTCTGGGGTCCTACAAATATTGGTCACCGATCGAGCCAAACAATGGGGGTAAGAATTGGTGGGGCACACCCTTGGGTAACGAAGATTGTGTGGAGTTTTTCAGGACCGGGTGGAGGAACAGCAACTGGAACGATGCAGACTGTGGCAAGACAAGATACTTCATCTGTCAACGGACACCTGAAGGTGAGTCGTAATGTTTAATCTTCAGGTATACAGGTGGCATAAGGAGTTTATCTGGCCAAGGAGTGACAAAAGGAGTTAAGTCTCCAAGCAGACCCTACAGTGCCTTAGAAATAGTATCAAAGCTGGCCAAGGAGTATAGCCGGCCAAAGGGAGTCAAACGGGCATCGGTGCCGGCTATACTCCTAGATCCTTGGCCAGCTTTGATACTTTCTCTTAGGCACCGTAGGGCCTGCTTGGAAGCTAAAGGAGTTTAGCTGGTCAGGGAGTTGCATAAGGAGTTTAGTCTCCAAGCAGACCTTACGGTGCCTCGAACATGGAAATTTGAACCCCAGGGATCTAGGAGTGATTCCCGGCCCCCATGCCGGTTTGACCCCCCTGTTATACCGCTATACCCCGCAGGGCGGCTTTGCTTACTATTGTCCGCGGGGATGGGGGGGTCCGGCTTTGGAGGACTTTACCTCCCTTCGTCCCTCATTGGGCGCCGATAAAGGGCCTTAGGGCCTCCCCGTATACTGAGCCTTGATAATTGAGGAGCTCCTTCCGGTTCTCCGGTGCTCGACAACATTATCTTGCGGTGCCGCC
>NC_049997.1:4915478-4940462 GCF_000003815.2 Branchiostoma floridae | reverse complement strand
GATGCACGGGCCACATTAACTAGCATTATCTTGAGACTTATTAATGTTGAATGTTAAAGATATTGATCTAGTATTATCGAATATCGGCATACGAGAAGCAGTTATCAAAATGGCACCCCCGCGAGAGCTGCAAGTGGTACAGTCCGAGCATGCATACCGACCTCCCGGGGTGTGGAGTGGCGGGAAAACAGCGAGGCGCTCATACTTCAAGGAAACAGCAAAATAATGCTATAAATCGATATTTCTAGCCCAAAATGATTGTATGGCAGTTGACTGATGTCTTATAAGGCTAACTGCTTGCGAAATTTCGCATTGATACAACAGCAATTTAACAGATACAGACATTAAACATTCATATTTTACCATCGGTTAATGTTACGTACAGTCAAACATGTCTTACTTGGGCGCAGTTCATGTAGGGTAACTAGTGTTTCGTCGGCCCCTGCCCACATCAGGGCACCAGTTTTATTACGAGTTTTGTGCAGATTTAGGTTCATTAAGCCTTAGACCTTCAGAAATCAAGCGGGCCTTCTTGCAATATCTTTGATTTCCGTGGCTGTATTGATATTTGTACGAAAAATACCAAAATATTGTCAAAAAATTCTGTTTTTGCCCCAAAACGGAGCCTTACCGATGTAAAGCAGCAAGATCCCCAGTCACATTAGATATCACAGAGATATAATCTATTACTCCAGAAAATATGACTCAGTTAGACAATCATTTCATAGTGGGCACAGACCCATTTAATAGCATCCCTATTTTTTAACAAAAAAGGGTTTTTTAAACCCAAAATATTGAGGATCCACAATTTTCTTGTCATCATATTTTGAATATGGGTAAATTACGTTAACTGGCCAAAAATTGTTGAAAACAGATGGTTACATCAAAAGTTATGGCCATATAACTGCTCGACTGAGAATCTACAGGTGTCACAGGCCTTAAACTGCCTGTGGCCACCGGGGGTCTGCCGTCACTGAAACAGGGAGGAGCATTTCTATTTGATATTGGTGTGCTTACCGAGTAGGTGTTCATTGCTCTAGTTCCTGATAGGCACGAACTTTATACAGGGATGTGCATGGGTCTCTGAATTTGTAAGAATAAAGATACAAATTGATCGTAAAAAATTAGCACTAAGAATCTTCTTATTGTTGGTAGTATGGCTACAGAGAAGACCATTATTGAAATGGCTTTCCCATTTTCAGTGATGGCAGATCTCCATGGCCAGCTAAAGTCCTTATACCAACGAAGATTAGTCGTGTTTTCTATCACATTAATCCACAGGCATAAAACAATCCTTTGCTTCTATATTTACTATCGGTGTTAAGTATATCTAAGTAAGCTAAAAACTAAGAATAGTAGAGCAGTTGCATACAGTTAAAACAGCCAATGAGAAGTAATGATAACAACTTCTTCGTTGAATTTTCTTGATACTTAGAATGCAATGAGGAAAGTCTTTTGTGAAGAATTTACAATGGATTTAAATCATGTATTCTTTATTGTTTCCTTCTTAACAGGACTCTGAAGACTCGGCAAACCGGATGGTTGAGACAAGACTGTTACTGTAAATGCAGAAACTTTCGCAGTGGTTTTATGTTCTCGTTTTTGCGGTGGTCGCTTCACCACGACCTAAAACCACAGTGGTCATTTTCCTTCTGTCTTCTACTTGCACCACCTTCTCGGTTCTTGCACGTACTATACATTTTAACAGTATTGCAATGATGAAATATTTGAGGTACTTTCTACCATCAAGACACACGAACTCTTACAAGACACTTTTTGGTCTGCATTCATTCTCCGTACAATGTATGATTAAAAAGTAGTACTGTCCTGCGTATTCAGAGGGTAGATAGGGTTAAATTAGTGACAGTCGATCACGCCGGCACTGTCAAAGTCAAAAGTGCACTGTCCTGTCCTTTTGTAGCACACTTGCCGAGTAACCAGTAAGTGGTTTTAGACTGACAGTTCGTAGAGGCGCCGGGTTTGCTATAATAGTATGTGACTGGAGTACAGTACCGTAAATGCATTTATTTTTCAAGTTCGTGGGATGACGCCACCGCGAATTCAAAACTACCGCGAACACTCCATGTTCCCTTCTTGAACTTCTAATTCTGAAAGTAAAGCATTCCCAAGAATTGTAATTTTGTCAAAAAGGTAGCTAGACTCTCCACGGATATCCGGATAGGGTATGTTTATGTAGGTCAAACAGAACATGTAACGCTGGTTCACCTATATCCGTTGTTTTTGAAAACAGGGTATTCAGAGATATCAAGTCGAAGGACGGTTGTTTTAAAATTATGATATTTTCACAACATCGCAGTTTGATACCACCATCGACTTAACATCCCTAAATATAACTTGTTTTTAAACATAACGGAAATAGATTACCCCACGGATAAAGGTAAACCAGCATCAACAATTGGCTCTAGTTTTATTGCATGCCGTTATCACTTAAACGGGAATAAGTATACATTGTCCTTCTTAAAGCTCTTGACATTATTCAAGTTTGCTTCGGAAATGTTACAAACACTCACATTTTAAGTTTTCCGAGTTTTCGGAGTTTCTAGAAGGCTACAATTTTACATAATTGTAATTTTGTCAAAGAGGCAGACTCTGTGCCAATAGGATATGTTTATATAGGTCAATAGAGAGAATATGATGTTTAACTTTAGTTAACATTGCATCATCACTTATTCAGAAACAAGCACACATTGTCCAGATCACAGATCTTGTTTTCGTTCACCCTTGGTATGAAAATGTTGGAAACAACAAGATTGTGAGTTTTCTCGATGGTGACTCTGTCAAGGAGGTCGACTCTGTGTCAATAGGATTTGTTCATGCAGGGCAAAGAGAACATCTAACGTTAACAAGTAATTTAGTTGTTTTTTTTGCATTTTGTTATCATTTATCTAGAAACAAGACACATTGTCCTTCTGATGACAGATCCTGATATCATTTCAGTTTGGAAATGTGGGCAACAGTCGGGTTGTGAATTTTCCCGAGTTTCTAGAAGGCTACAAGTTACATATGGTAAATCTGTCAAAGAAAGAGACTTTGTGCATCAAGGTAATTATATATATAATGTAGGTAAGTATTAACGATGTCATTGATTTACAAGTATATTTGCTAGCACAATCAACTGGTTTAAAACATGGACTACAACATCCTCAGACACGCCGTAACCGAAGTATACATGCTGTAATAGATAAAAGATATCTATGAGTTACTAAATCATGTCCAATCAATAGCATGTCCAAAAACAAAACAAAAACGAGATATAGAAACCGCAAGTTCCGTTGTAGGATCGTAGAAAGTTGATAGGAGGCCTAATAATCTAACCGCTTCTTCCTTTTACCACCTCCAATAACATACCAAATATCTGACCTGTGGTGATATGGGCTGACAGACATATTACTAAAAGTTCACATTGAAAACCAGTTGACTTAGTGTGCAAAAGTTATGCCATCACAATGGTAATGCCATGAAGTTCCTTATTTCCAATTAGATATGTGGCTTCGTATTCTAAGACACCTTAAAGTTGGGCCACTAATACACGACTTTTAAGTCAATTCAATCTCCACAGTTGAATGAGATTCGCAGATAACTCCCAGACGTTTCGAGTGACATCCACCACTCTTCTTCATCGATACTAAAACAAACTTGCAGTTAATACTAGAACAGTAGACTGAATACTTTTCAAATGTGCGGAACTAATTTCCTTACCTTATCCAGTTGAAGTAGACATTGAGTTGATAACTACGGGGCAGAATTGGTACTCAATAAGACTTATATCCACGCAAGTCTCGACCTAGTTCTCGCAACTCTCGCGAGATCTAGGTCACTCCGTGAGCAAGTTGGAATGATAGCCATCGAAAATTTGGAGGTATGTGTGTTTACCTTTTAAAAAGGTAGTCACTGATTGATGAAAATTCTATTAACTGAGGTTTTATGTGATAGTTCAATGGGCCATTTGATGCCGTAGAGTCAGTGGGTTGTTATCCACTGTGTCTAGGGTATGGTATTGGAAGGTGGAGCCCATCCCTCTCCTTCCACCATTTTTTACCTCCCCAACCGAAGTCAGGTACCCATTTTTACACTTGGGTGGGGTGAGAAATGTGCCTTTCCCAAGGGTATGGCGAGAATCGAACCCGGGACCCCTTGGTTCTCAACCTAACGCACTACGAGTTAATCCAAACACAAGGAACTTCGTGGCTTTTTATCACTGGGATCCATTCTAGGATTTTATGATTACTCAATTGTTATCACATATCCAGACATGTAACACTAAGTTAAAGATAGAACCTGGTTGTTTCAGTTAACATCAAGAACACAGCAAAAAAATAAGGTTTGTTGTAGTTTTCCATCGTGCTGGACATCAATGAACATCTTAACCTTACGTAGATGGTTGATATTGAAGAACATTTGTGACAGGTAAAAGCATTAGAGGGGCAAAGCAATCCAATGTGTCATTTGTTAGCGCAGGTTACGTATGTTACAGGCTTGAACAAGCGATAAGCGTACGGAAAGACAAAATGTAAAGATTGTGATAAAGCTCATTTATCAATGAACTGGTTTGTTCCCGTCACAGTGAAATAACAATGAAGATCAAGTTATTGTAAACCATGCAAGTCGGTTAGTACCTGAAGCTGACACCAGTGTTACATCTGCTGTATGAATGAATGAATGAATGAATGAATGAATGAATGAATGAATGAATGAATGAATGAATGAATGAATGGTTTATTTGTTGCACAACACAACTTCAGTAAAAACATTTGGCAGCCAATTGGCTGAATTGCACGTTTTTTTCCATCAAATCCTTAGTACATCGAGTTAAAGACTATCTGATGAATAACACTTATACACACTAAAACTAAGTATCCTTTAAAACTTTATATAAATACATGATGTAAAGGCAAGAGACGGAAACATACAATTGTGATTAGAACATTCCAAATCTACTATTGTTTAGCTATGTTTGTTTAACAGTCTTACTAAGAATGGAAGGGTGGAGTTTCTGTAACGGATGGTTCTGCATCTTACTGTTTTGAACAAGTCCGAGTTTCTCGTGGATCTACCGTGGATCTCGCCAGCCCTTGGCGGGAGCAATGAGGGGTCGAGCTTCTTGGCGAATTTCAAGCACAAGTCAATCCTTCTTTTTTCAAGTGTCTGAAGGTTTGTGCTGTCTTTTGATATTGTTCCTAATGAATAAAGAAGACTATGAGTTTAAACATTATAAGTTTAAACAATTTGTACTTTTATTCGGAAACTCTACATTAAAATGAAATAGTTATGGTTAAAGTGTGTCTTTGTTTTTGATGGTTGTCAGTGTCAGTGTGATAAAATGGTATTGCGTGACAGAAAAATAAATCAGACCCAACACTATAACCATACCAACCAAACATATAAACGATATTATCATTCGCTTCGCTCACTTGGTGGTTTTATTCGGTGGTTATAGCAAAGGCCCAGGCGTTATGATACCATATACACCTCGGGGCGGGTCATTAACCCTTAATTCCACATGAAGAATAACAAAGCAAACATACCATTAAACGATGATGTAAAGTATAAAGAAATAAGCAATGGTCGTATGCGGATGAACACATATCATATCAGCTCTTGAGGCAAATTATTAAGTATTTTGGTCCCAAAGTTTTCTCGAGAACAGTAAATTCGTGTATATGACCTTTATCAATATCACATTTTACACTGCATTCCATATTTCCATTGTGCTATAACTGCAGTATCAAGCGCAGCAAATAGTTGTTTGCTTTTGCCAAAGACGACCGCATCATTTTAAAGAGTGTGGCAACATCAATAACTGGCGTCACTCATGCGCACAGCATCCTCTATGTTGGCCTCGTGCTGCAGTACCGTGCAATCTCGACAGATGGGGTGCTTGCACGTAAAAAGCAGGATTGCACTTTTCATCCCCGTGTTTTTGACAAGTTGGCAGTTTATATTTGAATTTTTAGTGATCCCGCCATGTTGCCAATCGACGCCAATCACCCGACGTGCCTTGCGGCCTATTTAGCCATCCTGCCGTCGTGGCATAGAGTCTGTTTCGTACAATGGTCGGTCCACGTCGCTAGCCGATCCCACGAACCGTTCGCCTAGCCGTCTCGCTGGATTTGGCCAACCCTCGTGTCCTGTCTCCGACAACATTAATGATTTTGCCGCCTGAACTCTGCTGTTTGCTAATTTGGCGACCTGAACTTTGCAACGAAGAGTAGGATGTGCAGTATTCTTTTATTTTTAATATTATTATGCCTGACAGGAAATTTTTAAGACTTATTCACGCTGCTGTATATGGAGAATGTGTAGACTCACATTTTGACATGTTTGAATTATGTGGTAAACATTACTGTCCGGCTTGCTCCCGGACTGGCAACAAACTCCTACTTAGCCCCCCTTAGACGGCGATCGCGCTGCACTCTGACTGCGACCTACATAGGATATGTCTAACCTTCACTTTCATACTAGGTATATCCTACAAAATGAAAAAGTGTGACCGAGAAGACAGCAAGAATCACAAAGTGTAAAAAGATTCGTTTCTTTTCTATACAATTCGTTGAGCGATCTGTCAAATTTTAGGTCGCTAAGAGAGCGCGAAGAGGGCGCCGTCCTAGTGAAAAGGGGGTATAACTGAGGTCCAGTGGTATCCATCGTCTGTATATTAATATAATATGTATGCTCTCAACATTATCATACCATATACCGTATGTAAATCCCTGATTACGTTTGGGTAGCATTTTGCTGACCCTAAATACGTACCTTTGCGCCGGAATGGTTATGGTTTTCCCTGCCTTGGTTTGTGTTTTGGTGTCCGTAAACAGAATAATCCAAGAGCAGAACTCCCCGGAACATCCGGGTTTTCTCTATTTTTACCTCCTAAAAAAGGAGGTATTATTTTTTTGTGTTCGGGTATGTCTATATTTCTGAGTATTTGCGGTCAGCATAAGAGAACCTCTGAATAGACCAGTATTCGGTATATGGTATCCTGTAATGTCCATGGTCTACACAATGTATATGTGTGGGGCCCACACATATGTGTGCTCTCAACATTATCATATCACTAACTGTACGTCATTCCCTCATTACTTTTTAGAGGCATTATAACCCAAGGATACCTTTTTTGATTTGACTATGTTGATATTCTGCATGTACCGAGTTCTTGATGAAATCTTGTTATGGTGCTGTGTACATCCGTTTTTCAAATCTTTTGTCTAAGGATGGTACTGTATTCAAAGTGGAATAGTAAAGAGATGTTTGGCTGACAAGGAAGTGAGGAAGGTCTAGGTCTCCTAATAGCCTTTCGTTGAATGTAGGGGCGTTTTTGTCATAATTTTAAATCAGAATAACTGGATATGGTACAGAAGTAATAGCGTGATTTATTTTAAAGTGTAGGTACGTAGCAAATGGTTAACCCTCAAACACCCGAGCCTTTTTTGCGACTAAAATGGCCGAGTGGGGGCCAAACGGACCCCGAAATATTTAGTTCAATAGAATCTTCTTTCCAATTTTAATCGGTGATCATTGCACATACATTGCTTTGTCAATGCAAGAGGAATATTTTGACATATTAAGATGTTATTAATTCCAACTCATTATCATGATCTATGCAAAGGATCAGAGGGATCAAATTTTGCCATAAAAAACAAGGAGGGGGGAGGGGGCGGCCTTTAGCAACTTTTATGTCGCATAACTCCTAAACGGCTTGCGGTAAAGCTACCAAAATTGGGTAAATATAAAAAAATATCTTGCTGACACGATTTCAAGTCAATAATGTAAGATTCATTATTTTTTAGTGTAGCCATGGCAACGGAATATTGACAATTTGACATTTTTCACAGAATTTGCCAATATCGACGTTAACAAGGTTTTTCCTTGGTAAACTACACTTGCTTTCTTACATCAATAATATTTCATGCAATTCACTGTTACTTTCATAATTCAAAATTTAGAAAAATTGTTCGGTAATAGACAATATGCAGCAATTCTTGATATTGATTTAGGTTTGAAATGAAATTTAAAAAAAAACAGTTTTTTCGAATCGTCGTCTGAATCAGATGCTACCTTCTCTGTAAAGACGAAATGCAAACTAAAACGCCGGCTACGAATCGAGGGCCGAATCGACTACCTGCTTCAGGTTGATGGAAAAACGCGATATGTGCAAGTACATAAATCCACAAGATTGAGGTATTGCCCATCTTTACTTTTTTTGACAGAAAACTGAGGAAGTTTGAAGTTGTTATCTTTGTTCTCTCCCAACAAGGACATGGCGAATGGTGGAAGGAAATTGCTTGTGGGTGGACGAATGCGCATGTGGTTTGGTACAGTACTCGCACTGGGTATTGCAACATTACTACTGTACTACAACATCTCCGAGGTACACAATAATCGTACTTTAAACTTCAAAATTTTCTGAGAGGTCTCTTAATATTCTAGTGAACAACAGGTGACGCCATGTCTTTTATTTTTTCCTAGGACGCCCATTGGATCAGCCAACAAAGGATGAAAATGCAATGGTTTCCGGCAAAATCTTCCAATGATATACCTTCATTTCGAAAAAGGAGGAATGATTCGGCTGTAACAGAGAACTCGGCGTGGAAAATGACTAAACCATTTTTTCCGGTGCTAAAAACGACCGAACCATTTTCTCCGGTGTTACAAACAACCAAACTGTTTTCTTCGGTGCTAAAAACGACCAAACCGTTTTCACCGGAGTTAAAAACGACCAAGCCATTTTCTCAGGGGTTAAAAACGACCGAACCATTTTCTACGGTGTTACAAACGACTGAACCATTTTCTGCTGATGTTTATTTGCAACAGCTAAAGTTTTCCTTGGCTTCTGAGTCAGGCAGGCAATATTCTGTCGGAGATACGTTACATATTGTTATCTCTGCCAAAGATACAAGAAACAACATAGTTACAAACATTGGTGATTTCTTTCGTGCGTCCATCCTTACCCAAGTGAAAGGAAAGGCAGGTTCTGGTGCAGTCGGTATCATAACGGACCACCAGAACGGTACTTACACGGCGACGTTCCGACTGTTGTGGGAGGGGGAGGTCACCATCAAAATTCAATTGGTCCACCCACGGCAAGCTATCGATGTCATAGAAAGAACTATTCGAAAATATCCTTTTGACCTAGTAATGTTTCGAAAATTTAAAAACAAGATCGACACCGAGTGTAACGTAGACCCGGCCATCTTCAAGAAGACCAGTGCAGTTTGTAACTACTCGGACCCGCATGCAGGCGCCTGGTGGTATTGTGAGAAAGCCGCCAACATTTCTTGTGACAAACCAGGCTACCATGGCATACTAAGGTACAAGAAAGTGACTGGCGGAAAACTGTTTGGCAGGTATGTTAACGGATATGTTTCATATCTTAATCGTCGGTGCTTTTTTGGTCGATCCTTGACGATTCTAAACAACATAAGATTTTATTTATGCAATAAAATAGCAGTAATGTAGCAAATAAACTTGAAAAATACATTGGACCGAAATTAGAGATTTTTTCTAGCGTAAGCCGTTCTGGCATTATGCGAAATTATGCGAAATTTGCGCAGGCCTCAAATGCCCCCCCCCCCCCCTCTGAATAGTGTTAAATTCAATGGACACCGATGGCGATGTTTAATCACCATTGTCCAATCAGAAGGAGAAGTCACAGAAAATTGACCAATCAGACCAACATCCAGCAGGAGTAGGAAGGAATATTCATCAGTACAGTTGAGATGATTTTGCAAAATATTTGTCATGGCTAAGATTACAATATTACGAATATTTTCAGTGCAAATTTGGGTTTCTAAATGAAATCTAAAATCTCCAATTATGTACCAAAAGGATAAATGTAAATGTTCACATGCTTTGTCAGAAATTTGACCAATGAATTGAAAAGTATAGTATCCTTTTAAATTAATGTTCATAATATTATTGTCCCAACTATTCCTCGTCATTGTCATTTGCTATAACCACTAAATGGATTTCGTCAGTCGGTATAGCAAATGACCAGGTTCAGGAGAGTATATACATGTACATCTCGGGGCTGACCATTTACGTTTTTTTTAATTCTATTGTCAATGACAAATTATAATACAGAAAAAGCAAAGCATCCCTTACATATTAACCTATGTCTAACAGTCCACATTACATACTTAACAGATCATATCATGTAATTATTATGTCATTATTCTCGTTATCATTTTAGTTATCAAATCATTACTTCGTTTCATTTTACCATAATATTGTAACACATTATATCATATCATTATCATATTATTACCTCATTATGTGAAGATCAGATCGTTTCATACATGTCAACATTTCATATAATTATTATATCATTACTATTATGATGGTTTTAGCATTATCATGTAAATACTACGTACTTTTCTATCATGTTATTATTGTGACACATTAATCAAATATCAACATTGTCAACACACTTCGAGTGCGCATGCGCGGTGTGTGAACACCTTTCCGCGATACGGGGGTTCTTTACCACCTAAAACTCTCGCCGCGGGCAAAACTACAAGGAGCAAGTCCTCTACACCACCACCGGAGGATCCCAAGAACACCCAGGAACGGAATTTGAGCGAAAATTCCACTCTCAGAAACCCAGTTTTGAAGCAACAAGTACCGAAAGTCACGCAAGTACCTAAGGGGGAGGGCGACCACGGTCGCGTGACCACCTCCCCTAGCGGTAGCCATCTTGTTTTCTCCAGTCGTACCCGCTACGGCTAAAATATGAGCCTGTAATTTTCATGTGTCGCGAGCGGCAAAGGTAAGACTGCAGCGGTAGACCGGTAGGGATAAAATTGAATTGTAGAATTAGTAAATTTCAGGTTGTTAAGACATTACAAATCCGTCTTTTCACTTATACCGTCACGATAGGTGCAAGTGCGCACATGCACTAGCGACATACTTCCAGCAAACTTCTGACCACACCGCCAAGTAGTAAGTAAACTAAGACAGTATTGTATTTTGGGAACAAGTATTGTAATTCGTGAACAAGCAACAACGATGTGGTCAAATGTATTAAACTTGTTAGTAATAATAGTGGGCCTCTACTCCCTCTCAAACCAACTGTTAGTCCATGTAAACAGGGAGGGTCCAGCAAACTCCAACTTGCTCATGGCCCCAAACTCTGACTTTAAGTTTACTCCTGGCATACTAAACTTACTGAGTTTCCACAAACACCAGAAAGACAGACCCAACTCACCTAGAAACCCACTCAAGTCAATTTCTGTATCTATAGCCCTCCTTGTTGTGTTAACACAGTCAGGGGACGTGCATCCAAATCCCGGCCCCTACAAACCTAAATTTCCTTGTCTCTTGTGTGGCAAAGCTGCCAAGTGGAATCAAAGAGCTGTAGCATGTGATGAATGCCATGGTTGGTATCATGTTGATTGTATGTCCATGTCTACTGCAAACTACAATGTTCTGGCGGAACACAATAGCTTAGAATGGATATGCTGTCAATGCGGAATGCCTAACTTCTCAAGTTCACTCTTTAATAATAGTGACTTCGAGCTGTCTAACAGTTTCGAAAGTTTGTCTTCGATACATTCACAAACCAACTCTTCTTGCAATTCCTGCCCTGATGGGAATCATAACAACCTGTCAAACCCGGGAATTGCCAAGTCACCCTTGGCCGCTTCATCGCCTCTTAAGGCTAAAGCCAAGCCAAGTAGACGCAAGCCCCCCAAACAGAAATTAAAAACATGTGTCATAAATTTCCAGGGCATACGCAACAAAACTGCTGATCTAGCAGCATGCTTAGACCAGCATTCTCCAGATATTATACTAGGCTCAGAAACACATCTAAATGACTCAGTTGGCAGTAGTGAACTTTTCCCCCCAGACTATACCGTCATAAGGAAAGACAGAGAACTGGGGAGAAAGGGAGGGGGTGTTCTCCTTGCCTACAAGAACGACTTGATAGTTACACATAGATTAGATCTAGATACTGAGTGTGAAACGGTATGGGCAACCTTGGAGATCCACGGAGCCAAACCGATTACAATTGGTTCTTGTTACAGATCACATACTTATGCAAAAGACATTGACTTTGTAGATAAACTGAGAGCCTCATTAAACAAGATTAAACCACAAGGTGGCCAAGTATGGCTAGGAGGGGATCTCAATTTCCCTGGTATAGACTGGAACAACTCATGTGTGAGCCCAAGCGCTCCCTATAGTGCACTTTCTAAGCATTTTTTAGAGTTAACACATGACTTTGGGCTCGAACAGGTTGTGGATCAACAAACCCGTCTCAATAACACCCTTGATCTTTTCTTAACTAATAATTCATCACTTGTTGAAACTTGTTCTCTGATCCCAGGTATAGGGGACCATGATGGCATCCCAGTTATTACTGTTAATGTTAAACCTAAGAAAATCAAACAAAGCCCCAGGCGTGTTTCACTTTGGAAAAAAGCTGATGAAACCGCCATAAGAACTGAGCTACAGGAATACAGTAATAATTTAGCTAAACGGAACATTGACAACTGCACAACAGAAGAGCTTTATAATGAATTTGTGGACAAAATCAAGATAGTAATGGATAAATATGTCCCATCCAAAACTGTAAACAATAATAATTTTTCACCTTGGATTAACAACAAGGTTAGGAAAATACATAAGAAAAAACAGCGAGCCTACAACTCTTATCGTAAAAACCCAACAACCGAGAACTTGACTAAATTCCGCACTATTCGCAAACGAGCAAAAAAGACTACCAGACAAAACTACCGTAAATATGTAAATTCTATATGTTCTGATTCCCCCAAGAAGTTTTGGTCGCACATCAAACACTTAAAACAGGATACAACTGGGATCCCTAGTCTTAAGCAGAAAGGTAAGCTAGAAACAGATAACATCCTTAACAACCAATTCATGGCTCTGTCTTTACACGAGAGGATGAACACATGCCCCACCTCCCCCGTAGTTCTATCCCCACTATGCCTGACTTTTCCATCAATGTAAACGGAGTCACCTGAACGGAGACTCCTGAAAGATCTGAATCCACACAAAGCAAGTGGACCAGACGGCCTACCAACAAGGATCCTCAAACTAGCAGCTGCTGAGTTAGCCCCTGCTCTGACTATTATTTGTCAGAAATCACTTGAAACTGGTCAAATTCCTTCCCCATGGCTACATGCCAATATCTCTCCCATCTTTAAAAAGGGGGACAGGACTGATCCTGCAAATTACCGTCCTGTTTCTCTCACATGTGTTTGTAGTAAGGTTATGGAGCACATAGTGCAATCACAGATGATGGATCATTTTGACAAATACTCTATATTATCAGACAAGCAGCATGGGTTTAGGAAAAAGCGTTCATGTGAAACCCAACTTATTTTAACTACAACTGACTTAGCCCATTCTTTAGATACCAGGTCGCAAACAGATATGATT
The DNA here is from genome assembly GCF_000003815.2 of Branchiostoma floridae. NCBI lineage: Eukaryota > Metazoa > Chordata > Leptocardii > Amphioxiformes > Branchiostomatidae > Branchiostoma > Branchiostoma floridae. The sequence goes on along the minus strand of NC_049997.1, from coordinate 4,927,040 downwards.
ATAACCGACTTCGCAAAAGCTTTTGACAAAGTACCTCATGATCGCTTACTCCTAAAACTCCAAAATTATGGTATTAGGGGTAAGGTACTTCACTGGATCTCTAATTTTCTCAAAAATCGTAAACAAAGAGTGGTAGTTGGGGGAGAGCACTCAGAGTGGGCAGAGGTAGTCTCTGGAGTGCCCCAGGGTACCGTGCTCGGACCACTACTGTTCTTAGTGTACATTAATGACTTAGCCGACAACCTCAACTCTAACATCCGTCTCTTTGCGGATGACTGCGTCATTTACAGGGAGATAAACAGTGACAGAGATCACACCCTCTTACAAGAGGACATCAATACATTAGATACATGGCAAAACACATGGCAGATGAAATTACACCCGGACAAATGTTTTGTTATGCGTTATACCCACAAACGTAAACCTAAACTCTACGACTACAAACTAGGAAGTCATGTTCTAGCCGAGACTAACAACCACAAATACTTAGGAGTCACGCTCAACAACCAGCTCTCTTGGTCACAACACATACAGTACAGTGCTTCCAAGGCTAACAAGACGTTAGGCTTTGTGAGACGCAATCTTTATAACTGCCCCAAATCAGTCAAAACAAATGCATATACATCCCTTGTTAGACCACATTTAGAGTATTCCAGCGCTGCCTGGGATCCATACCACAAAGAGCACATTGCTAAGTTAGAGTCCGTTCAAAAAAGAGCGGCCAGATTTGTCACAAATTCGTATCATAGTTATGATAGTCACCAAACTTGTCTCTGATTTGGGGTGGGATACTTTACGCAACAGAAGGACAGCAAATAGATTAACAATTTTACAGAAAGCAAGACACCATAAAGTAGCCCTACCGGTCGAAACTCATCTAAAGCCTGTACCGCGCCAATCGCGACACTCAAACCCAAATTCTTACAAGGCTCTACCTTTTCACAAAGACTGCTACAAACATTCCTTCTTCCCACAAACCGTGAGAGATTGGAACTCTCTACCATACGAGGTCACGGAGATCACAGACGCTCCAAAGTTCAAGGAGGCAGTTCTCCGACGCCTCAGGGGACATTAAGGCGCAGCACTCCCCCTGGACGCTTTGCCCCAACTGAGGGGCGTTGTCCAGTACTCAATCAAGATCAAGAAGATCAAGAACTAGACCTCTGACCCCTAGACACTGTGCTCTATTGTAAATACTCTGTGATTGTTGTATTTTTAAAAATGTATGTATTCATGTTGATTGTAATGTTGATTCATGTTGATTGAACCTTGGAAGATTAGCCCGTAAGGGCTAAAAGGTTTCTTAATAAACAACAACAATAAACAACAACATCATTATCATATTTATTATCTCAAGAGTATTTATACATTCCAAAATCAAATTAAACATAAGGTTACCATTTACTCTTTTTTAACTATATGGAAAAAACACCTGGAGCCATTTTCATTTTCAGGAATAGGAGTTATGGCATGGTAGCTGAGATATCTTAATTTGTGCAGTTCGTATTCAAGCATGTATACGCCATTTATGGAATGGTTATAATGGAATCCCTAGTTATAAGGCAAATCAAAGTTTTACACCCCAACATTTTGTGATTTGTCCAATGTTACAGGGGCAACAGTGCATTGAAAAAGACAATTTCTGGATCTCCATCTGTAATTAATGTTCAAAAAGGTAGGCCATATTCCTTCTATTAATTTTTGGTAATATGAAATACCAGAAACTTATATTTAATACACAAAATGTCAAAGTCTTGCATTCTTAAACATTCTTCAAACTTAAAGAAAGGAGTAAGGGATGTCGGTAAAAAGTTTAAGACAGAAAATGTCGTCTGTATGCTATGCCGACCTGTGTTGTGTGTTTCTCGCTGCGTCACCATTGAACAGCCTATTTAGATGCTTTCTGTATATATCGACCAATTGTGTCGCCTTTTATTGTCAAGAGGCAGTTGATTGGTTGGTAAGTTTCCTTCAAACAAAAAGAGGAGTATCTGATTGGCTGACGGCATTCCAATGCCAGCACAACGAGAAGCATGGGTACTGGATATGACATGTGGCATTCTACTCTTTAACACAGGACGAGATCCTTTGGCCAATCGCAGACGGTGTGTCCGGGGACTGGCCACTCCACAGATATCTGGGTTCTATCGGAGCGGCGTGTGGAACTCTCTCGTCTGTAAGAACAGACATTTCTCCAGCCAGGCCGGCTGGCAGCAATGTCTGAAGGGGAAAACTTTGTATTTAATGGGCGACTCTACCATTCGGCAGTGGTGGGAACATTTGGTAAGAATCTTGAATATGACCGAAACACAGATTCCCGGGACCATACACGAAAGTGGACCATTGCTCGCCCGAGATACTGTTAATGACATAACGGCAAACTTTCGGACCCACGGACCGCCTCTTCGTACGGGTTTCATTCGGACGTCTCTCATCAAGTACGTCGCTAACATCATCGATGAAATGGAAGGAGGACCGAACGATGTGATATGTATCACTATGTGGGCACATTTCACCTCGTACCCTGTAGAGGTCTACAGGAAAAGAATGGAAGCCGTCCGTGCTGCAATAGAAAGTTTACTACAAAGGAGTCCTGAAGCTCTGGTGGTCATCAAGTCGGCAAACACGCAAACGGGCAATGAGCTGATTTCCGGGGATTGGTTGGCACACAAGCTGGACTTGATAATGAGAGAAATGTTCCGCGGGATGAACGTTGTTCTTGTAGATGCTTGGGAAATGACCAATGCACAGAACTGGCACAGAGATGCCATTCATCCAGCGCAGGATATCATCGTACAAGAACTAGAGTTCCTTTGTTCTTTCATCTGTCCCTTGTGACCCTAGAATCTGCCGTTTATATATATAGTAGAGTAGATTCATTCCTCAAGCTACCGACACCTTGCACACTGCAGCTTCGCATAAGGAAGAGTATGAGATTAAACAATTTGTACTTTTAATTCTACATTTTGAAAAATAATATGGTTATGGTGAAAGGGTATCTTTGATTTTAATGATTGTCAGTGCCAGTGTGACAGAATGATATTGTGTGACAGAAAAATAAATCAGACCCAACACTATAATCATAATAATAATCATCTGGTGTATTTTGCCAGCCAGTAGGTACCCAAAGTATGAGTAATGAGGCTGTTTAACGTGGTCGAGGCACCTCCTCGAGCACGGGACCCCCGTTTTACGTCCCTCCCGGAAGACGATTTCGTGGAAAACTTCGTGAGGCTACAGCAATCCGGACGTCCTTGGTTGGTCCCCCATCCAAGCACTATCCGGACCGCGCGTTGCTTAACTTCCGAGATCGAGGGATCGGGTGTATAACAACCAGACACATAAACGATATTATCATTCGCTTCGCTCACTCGGTGGTTTTAGTCGGTGGTTATAGCAAAGACCCAGCTTTCTAACATCATATACTGGCACCTCTGGTGGGTTATTAACCCTTAATTCCACATAATGAATAACAAATAAAGCAAACATACCATTAAACGATGATGTTAAGTGTAAAGAAATAAGTAATGGTCGTATGCGGATGAACACATACGATATCAGCTCCTGAAGGTAGATTATGAAATCTTTTGGTCCTAAAGCCTTCTCGAGAAAAATAAATTCATGTATATGACCTTCATCAATATTACACTTTACACTGGAGTCCACATTTCAATAGTACTATTGATGCAGTATCAAACACAGCAAAGACTTTTTTGTATTCGGCTTTTGCCGAAGACGACCGCATCATTTTTAAGAGTGTAGCAACATCAATAACTGGGGTCACTCATGTGCACAGCATCATCTAGGTGGGCCATGTGCTGCAGTATCGTGCAATCTCGACAGATGGGGTGGTTGCACGTGGAAGGTAGGATTGCGCTTTACATCCCCGTGTTTTGGACAAGTTGGCAGTTATATTTGAATTTCAGTGATCCCGCCATGTTGTCAATCGACGCCAATCACCCAATGTGCCTTGCAGCCTGGCTAGTTTGCCGTCGTGCCACGTCGCTAACCGACTCCAATCCCCACGGACCGTCCGCTTGACCGTCTCGCTGGATTTGGCCAACCCTCGTGTCCTGTCGGCTTTGGCCAACCCTCGTGTCCTGTCGGAAACTTTCCGACAGGACACGAGGGCCAGTGGCCAACCCTCGTGTCCTGTCGGAAATGGCCAACCCTCGTGTCGACAACATTAATCTGTTTGCCGCCTGGACTAGCTGTATGCTAATCTGACGACCGGAACTTTGCGACGAAGAGCAGGATGTGAAGTATTCTTTTATACGTTTATGAAGGTTAGACATCCAGGTAAGCAATATTCAAATACAATTCAATCTCTACAACTGGATGAATATCAGTTGTAGAGATTGAATTGTATTTGAAGTATTCCTTTATTGTTATGGCTGACAAAAAATCATTCCGCCATTTAACTGCATGATTTGATTTTGTTTAATCTTATCTTATTTAGTTTTATTTTATTTCATTTCATGTCATTAAAATGTCAACACGTCAATACAGAATATTCAGGTTTCGCCCAAGTACCCATCGCTAGGTGCAGAATGTATTCCCAGTTGATAAGTGGTTAAATAGGGATTTTTAATCGTTTATTCCGAGATAAAAATTATATTTTCTGCTTCCCAGTATACAGTTCGGATGGATGACGCAATATGGATATCATTTACAGTTTATTTTTTGTTAACACTTTTAGGTCAATACGTTTGGAACGCTTTCCTTGACGTATTCACGTCGCTGTATATAGAAGATGTGTAGACTTAAGCTTTGACATATTCAAATTTTTTAGTAAACATTCGTATTTATATGTCCGGCTTGCTGCCGCACTGTCAACAATCAACAAATCCTCCTCATACCGTACCCCTGTCACATTTGGCGAAAATCGATCACGATTCTGCGGCAATCGAACGAGCCTCGCTTATTATAATAAGTTTATTGCACAACAATTGTACAAGGTACAAAGTATGGCTTATATGTGACAGGGACGGTTTTCAGGTGAAAAAATACGCTCAACCCTCTAGTCGGTCTTAAATATGGCCGATCTTCCATCGATACGCCAGAGGATCGTGGATAATGTCACAGGGGTATCACTGTGGTTCTGTGGTATTCATCGTCTCCATATCAATGTAATATGTACGCTCTCAACATTGTCATACCACATGTAATTTTTCTTCTTATTTTTTTGTAGTTTTTGTTAGACCCTAAATACGTACCTTTGCGCCCGAATGGTTATGTTTTCCCCCTGTGTGTTTAGGCGTCCGTACCCCGTAAACAGGATAATCCAAGAATGCCTCGCTGGCTTGGGTTGATATTTTGTATGTAAACATTTTATGATGAGATCTCGAATGATTTTATTGTTATGGTGTGTAGCAGACTTCCCAGGTGAAAACATCCGGGTTTTCTCTCTTTTTACCTCCACGAAAAGGAGGTATTGTTTCTTTTGTGTACGGGTGTGTCTGTCTGTATTTCTGGATATTTCTAGTCAGCATAACTTGAGAACTTCTGAATGGATCAAGGTGATATTTGGTATGTGGTATCCTGTGATGTTAATCGTCTACATAATGTATATATGTGTAGGCTTTCAACGGTATCATACCACTAACTGTACGTCATTCCCTCATAGCCTCCATAGCAGGCTCTCTATGGGCTTTTTTGGCACTTTTGCTGGCCATTTCTTTTTGTACTGGGTCGCTGATTGCTGGCCTCTCTCATAGCCGCCCATTCTAAAATGGGCCTCGTTCCTGTATTACTCCGAGTGGACACTCACAAGGAATCCCTACCAAAATATAAATTGGGCCCCAAAATCGTGTGCTTATGTGGATGATAAATTGCCTTTTATTGCCCCATGTCATATAGAAAGGATTTGAGATAAAAGGTTGTGTATTTCTGACAGGATCTGGTTGAAAAGTTTCGGCATTCGAGCGAGTGCCGGACGTGTACGTTTGTTTGTCCTGAGTAATACGGTCAGCGGGTCACTTAAGGAAAGCCCATCTTTGTGGATAGTACTTATGTGCAGTTATAGATGATATAAAAATCGATTCACCGGTCGGATGCAAGTAGATAAATCCACGAACACAAGAAGTAGATGGATCCAGAAGATTGAGGTATTGCGCATCTTTACTCTTTTTTGACAGAAATCAGAGGAAGTTTTACGTTGCAATCTTTGTTCTCTCCCAACAAGGACATGGCGAGCGGTGTAAGGAAATTGCTTGAGGGTGGACAAAGGCGCTGGTGGTTTGGTACAGTACTCGCTCTGGGTACTGCAACATTACTACTGCATTACACCATATACAAGGTACTTTATAAACTTACATCAAACTTCTTGAGATTTTTCAAACTCCTCGACCACCTCTTACCCTTCTAGTAAACAACGAGTAATGCCATTTCTTTGATTTCTTTATAGGACCCCCACTGGATCAGCCAACAGAGGATGAAAATGCAATGGTTTCGAATTCCGGCAAAATCTTCCAATGACATACCTTCATTTCGGAATAGGTGGAATGATTCGGCTGTAACTGAGAACCCGGTGTTACAAACGACCAAACCATTTTCTGCTGATGTTTATTTGCAACAGCTCAAGTTTTCCTTGGCTCCTGAGTCAGGCAGGCAATATTCTGTCGGAGATACGTTACACATTGTTATCTCTGCCAAAGATACAAGAAACAACACAGTAACAAACATTGGCGATTTCTTTCGGGCGTCCATTCTTACCAAAGTGAAAGGGAAGGCAGGTTCTGGTGCAGTCGGTATCATAACGGACCACCAGAACGGTACTTACACGGCGACGTTCCGACTGTTGTGGGAGGGGGAGGTCACCATCAAAATTCAACTGGTCCACCCACGGCAGGCTATCGATGTTATTGAAAGAAATATCCGCAAAAATCCTATTGACCTAGTAATGTTCCGAAAACGGTACATAGTTGGAGACGACAAGATCGACACCAAGTGTAACGTAGACCCGGCCATCTTCAAGAACACCAGTGCAGTTTGTAACTACTCGGACCCGCATGCAGGCGCCTGGTGGTATTGTGAGAAAGCCGCCAACATTTCTTGTAACACATCAGGCTATTATGATGAACTTTGGCAAAGAGACGTCCATGGTGGAAAACAGTATGGCAGGTATGTTAAAGGCAACCTAAGCAATATTACAGCGTCAAAGTGGAAATATTCTGAATAAGGCAATCTGCATGATATTGACATCTACTGCATTGTATTCTCACATTTACATCATAATTTGATACTTTGAGCAGCTAAAAACAGCACAGAGACAAGTTGCACGAAGATATTCCTTATTATTGTACCCCCCAAAGGACTTGATCTGGAATCCTTGTGCAACTCATTCCCGCGCTGTTTTTAATGGGTCAATTTATGAAATAATGATGTAAATGTGCTAAAATAGTGCATTAAATGTCAATATTATACAGACTGCCTTATTCAGAATATTTCCACTTTTAACAATGTGATATTGCTTAGGTTGCCTTTAACGGACAATGTTCATATATTTGAACAGCTGTCGGTAAAAACGTCTGTGCATTAAGCCCAACACATTTATCGACAGAGATTTATTTATTTTTTATTTATTTATCAGGATTCTCCATGTACAATGACATGGAGGGTATGGCGGCACAGGTGCCACCATCCGCCATACTGAAATCAACAATGATAATCATAATCAAATAATGATACATAAATACAAGAACAAATATTATAATCAACGTAAAGCTCAAATCGGGATAAGTCAACAGAAATAGAGGTGGCACACTGTGTTTGGTTGAAATCGCGAGTCCGGTATAGAAAGTCACATTGCACTATCATTATATGGCCAGGCGACTTTGACCAATCAGAAGGCCCCATTTCTAATTGGTTATAACACAAAAAACTTCATTAAAGTAAATAAACATTTGTGTTCAGTTAATCATCCATCACCGTTATCCAATCAGAGGTAGAAGTCACAGAACATTGACCAATCAGAATGACACCCATCAGGGAGGAATGTTCACACCCAACAGGGAGGAATGCTCATCAGAACAGTAGAGAAGATTTTAAAAAGGTTTGAAATGCCAAGATTGCAAATGTTACGATGTTCTGTGGGAATTTGATTTCAAAATGAAATTTGTAATTGCCAATTATATTGTATTAAAAGACTTTGATAATAACGTTAATGACCCGCCTATACCTCGGCCATGTTCATTTGTCGTTACACCTCGGGACGGTTAATTAACCCTTCATTAGCTACTTGAAAAAATGACAATAATGCACCTACTATTTTGATTTTCAGGAATGGTAATTATGGCATGGTAGCTGAGATATCTGCTTTGGAGTAGTTCATATTTTACATTCATCACTACACACTCCATATAGGGAGTTTATTTGCAAGTTCGTGTCCGAGGGCTAATTGCAAGTACATGGTATAAACATAGTAGATATACAAGTGACAATGAACAGTTATAAACAATATTCTACTCTAATACCATATATGTAGTGGTTATAAAGTCTTTTATAAAGGGAATGAATCCCTAATTCAAACTGGAACTGATAAAATTCAAACCGATAATGTAAACTATTGCTGACACCTCGAACATTTTATCTAGTGTGGCCTGATATGTTAAGCCTTGTGTGAAAATTCCAATCTGTACGCTGGAGTTTTCACAACGTTTTGCGTTTTGAACACAGACACGGGGGCTATAAAGCGCTGAAAAAGTCGATTTCTGGATCTCCATCTCAACTTAATGTTACAAAAGGTAAGTGACCTTCCCTCCATTATTCATTGATGGTAGGACATATGTGAAATTATATATTTACGGACACAAAATGTCAAGGTATGTAGGAGTGAGGGATGATAAAAACTAGCTCAGTTCAAGACAGAGAAGGTCGTCTGCACGCCATACCGATCTGTGATGGGTGGTGGCCAGCCAATCACATGCTTCCCCTCTATCGACCTATCATGTCGTCTTTTACTGTTAAGAGGCCGTTTGATTGGTTGGTAAGTTTCCCTCCTTAAAACAAAAGAAGGAGGAGTATCTGATTGGCTGACGTCTTTCCAATGCCAGCACAACGGGAGCATATGGGTACTGGATATGACATGTGGCATTCTACTTTTTAACACAGGGCGAGATCCTTTGGCCAATCGCACACGGTGTGTCCAGGGACTGTCCACTCCACAGATATCTGGGTTCTATCGGGACGGCGTGTGGAACTCTCTCGTCTGTAAGAACAGACATTTCTCCAGCCAGGCCGGCTGGCAGCAATGCCTGAAGGGGAAAACTTTGTATTTAATGGGTGACTCTACCATACGGCAGTGGTGGGAACATTTGGTTAGAATCTTGGAAATGAAAGAAACACTTATCCCAGAGGCCATACACAACACTGGACCATTGCTCGCCCGAGATCCTGTTAATAAAATAACATTAAACTATCGTACACACGGACCGCCTCGTCGTTGTCCTTTTACTCGGACGTTTCACCTCAAATACGTCGCTAACATCATCGATGAAATGGATGGAGGACCGAACGATGTGATATGTATCACTATGTGGGCACATTTCACCTCGTACCCTGTAGAGGTCTACAGGAAAAGAATGGAAGCCGTCCGTGCTGCAATAGATCGTTTACTACACAGGAGTCCTGAAACTCTGGTGGTCATCAAGTCCGCAAATACGTGTCAGGGCAACAATGAGCTGATCATTGGGGATTGGCTGGCACACAAGCTGGACTTGATAATGAGAGAAATGTTCCGCGGGATGAACGTTGTTCTTGTAGATGCCTGGGAAATGACCATTGCACAGCACTGGCATGAAGATGCCATTCACCCAGCCGAGGATATCGTCGTACAAGAACTAGAGTTTCTTTGTTCTTTCATCTGTCCCTTTTGAACCTAGAATCTGCCATTTGTTCAGTCTTCAAACAAACGTTTCTCGCATTACATCAATCTTCCAGACCGAAAAATCTAATTACTAAATGACGTTTTCGAGATTTTTTTGAAACGGTAACAAGGTTGGACAAGTCCACTAGCCCTATTGTCCTGGGTGAGTGAAAGTGCTGATCGGGCAAGTGCATGACCTACCCCGGGCCACTTTTCCGATCGGGCAAGTAAGATTTTTCCATTGAGTGAGATTTTGTTGTTACTTTTTACAGTCATAAAATCAAGCAATGGTAAACATAGAAAAATAGAGGCAACAACAAGAATGCCATTGCTGGAAATGATAATACATAGAAAAGAGACATTTGAATTTTGGGCTAGTAAAAATTGGTTCGGACAAGTAATTTTATGTGCTTACCCGATAGGACATGTAAAACTTGTCAGACCCAGGGCAACTAACCATCTTACCAAGCAAACAAAAAAACGCCAACGAACCAACCAAGCAGCCAACGGACGGACGAACCAACAAACGAACCAACAAACTTAAGAAAATACAACAGGTTACCGGTCAAAATTGTTATATTCATATCATGCATACATGTTTTAAATCGGGCCAACAAGGTGGAGATGAGAAAATAGAGTATCTATTTTACGGCAGTCAGGGTTGAAAAATTTTGTCGAATTGTATTTCTGTATTTTTTGGAAATTAAACGTAAGCCATATGAACATTATAACGCCGTGATAGCACAATGTCAAACATTTCACTACAACCATACCAATGTGAGTTTTTCATGTTCTGAAACTCAGGTTAGTGATTTTTGACAGCCTCTTTCTGCCATGATTCCCATTGTTAAGAATAGGCAGTCTAAATACCGAAAGTTACCCTGTAGTTTAGAGCATATACCTACATGTAGGGTCTTTGCCTTTAACCCTATTCAGGCCGGGCTTTTGAGGCCCTCCATTTCTAAGTCTTATAACTCATACACGACGTGCCGTAGGGCCACCAAATTTTCAGGACATGATGTCGACATAATATCTGACAAGACGTTACGGCAACGTACGATGACGTAATTATGACGTCATCTATTTTGTTATATTGGCCGGACCCATGAAAAAAGGGTGTTCTCAAAAAACTTCAAGTTATGCTACAAAAATGTAACAACAAGTGCAGATAACAAAATAATAATGTTAATTACGACTTGTGTTGCCTATAGCAACATCAATGACGTCAATATGACGTCATAAAATGACGTCATGTACATCTAAGATACGAGTTGGGCTCCGCTATGTTATATCCACCACCAATTTTTGAAAATCCTTTTTTTGCAACAAATAATCACAAAGGGCAATGGAAATAGACTAAATACATTCATTTAGAAGGTTTTCGATTAAAAAATTCCAGGTAGATACACATTTTAAGGGATAATTAGCTTATTATTCTTGATCTGGCCATACGGTCCGCCATCTTGGATTTTGGGCTGATGACGTCATCAAATTAGCATAATTTATGCATATGTAATTATGAAAGATATGCTAAATAATATAAGATTTTATTTATGTAACAAAATATCAGTAATATAGCAAATAAATGTGAAAAATCCATTGTTAGAACCAAAAATAGTGATTTTTGGCAAAACTGCCTGTCAACAAACGGTTGACATGGAAAATTTGTCAAACTTCGTTCAATTGTTTCCAACAAT
>NC_049997.1:4892871-4915378 GCF_000003815.2 Branchiostoma floridae | reverse complement strand
AGCCCCCCCCCCCCCCCCCCCCCCCGGTCTGAATAGGGTTCAGGCATTCTGGGCTCTCCAGTGTGAAGTACTACAGAAAAAGCAAGTTTTTTTATGAAAATCATTTCTGTAATTGCCTTGCAATATTAATAGCCAGCTCCAACATTGACATGTAAATAGACCAAGAGGATATGATAGAATTGCATGCACTCCATCGCTATACGTTAACTTTTACATGTCAGTTTGATATTTGGTTTTATTAATTAAATGTTTCTTGGTACAAATATGAGCTACTTCATAATTATGTTCTTCAACATCTGAAGATATATGTAAATTCTTTGAAGGATCGCAATTATGTTCTTTAATTTCCCAGTTCCTAAGTAATGGCACATATCTAACAATATTTAACACATTTTGTTGTCCATCGCACGAGGCCTAGTCATGAACTCCTGCAGTTCTGACAAACTTTGCTAGGCGACGCTGTTGCTCCATGAGAATGGTGCTTTGTATTAGACAGTAGATAACTGCCGTCACCGTCAGGGATATCAGGGATAATGTCCGGGATGATACAGGCCACTAGTAGTCTGCATACGAAGGGCGAAGGACAGAGAATGATGGAGGAAGCTTGAAGAAGCCATGGTCCCGACCCTCTAGATGAAGATTAGACAAGGTAATGCAAGTTGAGATAACTGCAGTATAAGTAAAGATTGATAGGCGACACTTTTGATCCATGAGGATCAAGTTGCTCTATCGGATAACTTTTACAAATGTGAATTACATTGATGCATTGATGTTCTTGTCATTGATACTTTGAAAAGGAAAAAAAAGACCAGTCACAAGAAAAACGTATACGCACAGAAACGGGCGACCTGTCCTTGGTGCTGAACAATATTTACATACACGTACAAACTCACTCACACACACAAACGCACACACACAAATACACACACACGTAAACACACAAATATAATATCTTCGTTAACATCCATTGCTTTGCACAGCAAGTCTGTTTGCTGCTTTTTACTATGACATCTCGTTAGATATAATCGATCATTTATGTCTTAAGTCATGTCTGATGTCTCGTTGTATGACAGTCTTGTCTTAGCAAAAAAGCCTATTCTAGCATATTCTCATAGATAATGCTGGGTCCCAGCACCGAGCCCTGTGGGACGCCCGAACTGACCTTAATTTGGGCAAGTTAAACTAGAGGCTCGTTGGGCGTCACTCCATTGCAAGGCAAGAACGTTTTAAGCGCCACAACATCAGGGGCGTATGTCAGTAAGGAACCCGGGGACTGTTGGTCCTGAGCTCATCGTTCAAACAGTAACATATGCCACACGAAAGGCACGGGCTAACCGATTCAAGGCAAATGAAACGCTTATGACTATTTGTGGTGGAAAGATGGAAAGAAATTGTATAGAATAGTGCAAGACTTCGGTATTAAGTCAAATTGATATAATGCTATAATGCTTTCCAAGTTATCGTGGATTGAGTCATTCATGAACAAGTAGTCAGGAAAACATATTATCATACCCATATTATCATGGATCCAATAGCGTAAGTCGTACTTCTTGATGGCTGGAAGGTCGCTCGATTTTAAGATCGACAAAGGGTCGCGTATATTTTTCGCCTGAAAAACCGTCCCTGTCGAGCGCTGATCGAGAAAACACGGACGTACTACACCAAAAATGGCATTTACAGCTCGCAGACTCGTCATATACATATATATTCTAAGGTTAGATACATGTACTCTCTAAGTATAGGTTAGGCTCCAGCTGGTTTTCGACGCTTTGGGCTTTTATGTCCGGCTTTCTACTTTGCCAGGTTTTCTTTATATCGCCAAGCCAAATATAAAGCAAAACTGACGAGAAAATCTGACCAAAACTTTGAAAACCAGCCTGAGCATAACCTCTGCTTGAAGAGTATACCTTGGGGATAATATCGTGACCAGATTACTGATTACAGTCGGTGTGTTTGTTTATTGAAGCGGTGAGAGAGTGCTAGAAGAAGGTCACGGAAACGGCTGTCACATAGGTATAAACACCTGGTTATATGTTATCTTCTTTCTTATCCAGTCACAACTCTGTTTGTTGCGTACACAGGAGAAAAGGCCTCTTCAAATGGCGTGTTCACAGAGGGTAAGTGCACCTTTTTACAGGTTTGCGATAGCAAAACCTGTTCTGTTTTTGTTGGCATTTATGGGCGCCGCCATATTGTTTTACGGTGTATGACGGGAAGGGTGGCGCTGGCGCCATTTGGATATGACGGATTAGTGTGCTGTATGAAGTTATGAGATGACTAAGAAACGTGATCTTGTGGTCTTGTCGGAAGCGGCAGGACGGCAAGAGACACAAGCATGAAGGGTTAGTGTGTTGTATGAAGGGATTGGATGGGATGGTTAGGAAATATGATCTTGTACTCTTGTCGGAAGCGGCAGGACGGCAAGAGACACAAGCATGAAGGGTTAGTGTGTTGTATGAAGGGATTGGATGGGATGGTTAGGAAATATGATCTTGTACTCTTGTCGGAAGCGGCAGGACGGCAAGAGACACAAGCATGAAGGGTTAGTGTGTTGATGAAGGGATTGGATGGGATGGTTAGGAAATATGATCTTGTACTCTTGTCGGAAACGGCAGGACGGCAAGAGACACAAGCATGAAGGGTTAGTGTGTTGTATGAAGGGATTGGATGGGATGGTTAGGAAATATGATCTTGTACTCTTGTCGGAAGCGGCAGGACGGCAAGAGACACAAGCATGAAGTGTTAGTGTGTTGTATGAAGGGATTGGATGGGATGGTTAGGAAATATGATCTTGTACTCTTGTCGGAAGCGGCAGGACGGCAAGAGACACAAGCATGACGGGTTAGTGTGTTGTATGAAGGGATTGGATGGGATGGTTAGGAAATATGATCTTGTACTCTTGTCGGAAACGGCAGGACGGCAAGAGCCACAAGCATGAAGGGTTAGTGTGTTGTAAAGTTAGGAAAGTTACGATAAGATCCTAACGATATAGGCTTAGACATGTAACAAATATATACAGGTTCCTTTAGTTGTCAACTGGAATTCGAAAATCAGCACATGAAGAAGGATAAAGAAATGACGCAGAGACAAGAATTTCCGCACGCTGGGTACAGAAGACTTTTAACAATATAATCTCTTTGGCCTTAACTGAAGTTCTCTATTGTCTCTCCTGAACTGAACTCTCTTACCTTAGAAATCTCTTGTATTCACATTCTGTCTCAGTACTAGACAAATATCTGCTCTCCTGAACTGCCGTAGAAATCTCTCGTCTTTGTATCCTGCCTTACCTGACAGACAGCTACACAATATCGCTCATATTACTAGACTAAGTACATCTCGGTCTGTTGCAGTTCACGTCATCAAACGAATAACAGTTCAAGAATTCAATAACAATCATAGTATAATACTACAGACTAATTACATCTAACAATCGTTGCGTTGTATATTCTTGTAAGTGACGGAGTGAAAGGCTGCTACAGCCCAAAAGTTAACGGCTGCTACAACCCAAAAGTAAACGGCTGCACGGGTCCGGACGTGTATTTTTACCGTTGAGAAACTCCCGCAAACGTTAGATTGGTAAAAGTTCGTTTGTAACTCAAGACATTTGCAGGCAATGTTCGAATTATGTAAATGACATGCTAGAAACAACATGTTCACTTATTCATATCTGTAAATATGCACATACGTCTGCTTAGCTGTACTGTAAATAGTTGTTATAATCCTCACGAAAGTCGCTGTACTTTTGTCGTGTCAATAAAGTTTTCATATACGTTTGGTTAGGATGTCCACCATTCGTATATCCATCGTTGTCTAGATGAATTGAATTATTTTTTTACATGACTAAATATGACCTAATAGAATAGACAACACGTATTCGTATAAGTCAAATAACGCAGATAGTACGTGTACGTCAGTCCATGAATTCTCTAACTGCACTCAGTTTTTCCCTCAAAAGCAGCACAATCGGTTGACCGCCCGCGGCTCTGCTGTCGGTCTGGCATTTCCCTCTCATGGCCTTGCTCCTTCGGGCGACGTTGTTTCGGGTTTTGCATATGGCTCTCAGCCTCGATCCTCTTGTAGCAATTTGCACACGGATGTCCTTCCCTTCAGTGATACAGTTCGTCTTTCAGTGAAAGCCACCGACGTCCCTTGAATTCGTGTGGATCTCATTTGCCCGACCTGTGCAAAGATCAGGGACCCACACATATTAACCTGTACCTGAACCCTTTAGCCCAACGAAATATTGGAAATATTTCAAAATGTTGATTCGCTTTTGAATAAGAATTATAAAAGTGATAAGAAATAGAATAAGAAGTCAATGATGATGAGATGTTTCCTTTCCACTGCAAGTATTATAGTTGTACTTCTTTTGATCTTGTTTATCTTTATGATGAGCCCCTGCAACAACAATGCCAAAAAGGACAGGTCAATTGCAGTATGAATTTGAAAAATCCCAACTAACAATTAAATCAAGTTCATAATCTAACTATACCTGACTCTGACCAAAGAACGCGATCCATTATTCTAAGATCCTCTTGACTATGCAGAAGTAAAAGCTGAGTTACTTACCGAGGTGCTGGTGAGTGCGTTGACTTCGTGGGGGCAGTTGTTATTAATCATCAGAGACCGGTCCCAGACACGTGTTGTCTCCCCTCTGTCTGGCAGCGAAATGACTGCTGTGTTCGTAATCAGCTTGGTTTACGTTTCATCTGCATTACGCAATATGAATACTAGGCAGCCCATTGGCCAGCGACCATGGGTTATTCCATAGCGGAAAAGGGGGAGCTAGGAAAGAGGAGAAAGATATCAAACAACCGGCCAACATGTAAAAAAAAAAGAATCACACCAAACTTGAAAGCTTGGACATATTCTACAAACATTCCATTGGCCGTGGCGGGGACTGCGGGCATGCTATAAGCCACAGCGACATACTAGTAGGCATGTCACACCAAAATTTTGGTTAAGGTCAAAGTTGCTGAAACTGCTTTCAAATTACAGATCAGATTCCTCTGATTACAATGCTTTTTATTGCGTTGAAATCCGACAATGTTAAAATTTTCTAGAATTTTTCAAAGTTGAAAAGTTGGACGTTTCTATTAGAAGAGGCTTATCTATTAGCCCTATGGGAACAGTTGACCTCGACATGGCACCGAAAATGACCACAAGCACACAGTTATTTACACACTTTTTAATGTATCTTCCGAACGCTTTAACAAATGTTCTTCAAATTTTCAGCACATGAAGATAATATTACTGGACAGACTATAATATTGTTTTCTCGACATATCATCATTACTTTGTATTAATTAATCCTAATTAACGCTAATTAATCTACTCATCCACAATAGTACCATTCAATTAATCTGCATTTCTTAAACATGCTACAAGCTTAAGAAAGAACTTCACGTTTCTAATTCAAAGTAAGACTAATCATTTAAAAAATGAAGTATTTTTGTAGTTTTCATTAATTACAAAATATGCAAATGAGGGTTATTACCCTCAAGTACTTCCAACAACACATATAATTGTATCACTTGTCCCTATTTGAATACATGTTCCCTGAAATAAAACTAGACAGTGCTAACCTATATTGCATGTTGACGTAAGTACAGGAATGTATCCACACTTTTAGGAACATCAATAAATAATTAAGAATTTATGCTAATTAGCAATATGCTAATGATACATATATGGTGAAAACTATCCACACATTGGCTTTTAATCACATTTATGTTGTAGGCATACTTAAATGGGTTGTACAGATGTAAATTACATGTTACTTTTAAGAACTTTTAACAATCAAATGCTTAATTAGCAGTTGTCCTAATTAACATCGTAATTAATGACATTAGTAATAGTAAGTGCTAATTAGTATGCATACATGTTTTACCCATTCTAAAAAATAACTGTTTAGTTCAAGTAACTTTCTGATTATTATTAGTAGGTTGCTTTTCTATTCAGTTTCTCTTAACTTAGCTTTTCTTCTTTAAAAATCAAAACAATAAGATCAAATAACTTTCAATGTTCGTCACCAATTATTGCAACTCCTGGAACATGTCGTGTCAAAACTTGATCTGTTGTCTCGGTGTCTGCAGCCTTGTCTCTGGTGAGCAGTTTTGACAAGTCTCTATTTTGCTGTTTCCGCTGATCTGCCCAGGATATGTCCCTTTTGTGTCAACTAGAAAATTAAAAAAATGATCTCGAAATTAATACCATGCAACTGACAAATTCCGATTGAGCATGGCAATAACCTATCTGCACGCAACATATCATTTACGATAGTGAAACGTTTTTTTGTTACAAAATATGCCACATCATCGGTAATGATAGGTATTCTACACAATACATAAAATATATTGCCATTCTGCGGTCAAATAGCGCAGAATTTATGATAATATGTTGAATTTATAGCGCAGACAATGTCCGCGGGCGTCCGTGATGTCACGCCCCCCTCCCCCTCCACGGCCGTGCGCGGGCTGCCTAAAAAAACTCTCAAATCGCATCGCTAAAGCCACAAGCCAAACTCGCGTAAATAGAAACAGAAACTACACCATGATGATCGCAATATATCTATATTTGTCACTGTGTATGGACAAAATTGCTAAATTCAAGAAAAATGGCAAAAATATCCACTTACTTTCGGAGGTTTCCCTACTCTGGCCCATAACTTCCGCCAGGAATGACGTAGCAAAATTGTGCAACCACTTGAATGAACCTTGATCTCTGGCCTTTCACCTGGAATCATTCCCAGAGTTCTCCGATGCACGGCGGCTTGTGGCTTTTGAGTTGAAAATTGCATCTCCGCCGCGCGGCCTTCGAAATAGCGTGCCGCGCGCGCGGCGTCAAAACGGGGCATTTTTCCGGCTGTATCTCCAACTTTTATGATTTTTAGCTCCTTATTATATGGATATTGTCAACTAAAAATAAGATAGTATCGTAGTCAACATTCCATAGATTATAGACAACGATTTTGATTGGCATTATTCAAGCGGTTGATTTTTAAGATTTTTTTAAATACATTTACGGCCCCGCGGGCCGCTTCGTTCTAATGCGGCAAGGGGGTAGGTTTGACATGCCTAATACTAGTATCATGTGTAAAACACACGTATAAAAAACACCCTAACGTTAGTTCTTACATGATCTGTATTCATAGCCATTATGATAGTCGCACTGGCAAGGTTACACTAGCTAGGTTACACGAATTTCTGTGTGCATTAACTTATCGGATCGGTGTTTTTACAAAAGCGGTTCTATATGTTAATATTTCAACAGTGCAGTTGTCATTTGAGTGATCTTTGCTTCAGATCTCAATAGCATGTAACATTATAGACTTGATACATGCATTATCGAGTTTAAGTAGGGCCTTAGGGAATAACGCAGTCTGAATGAGAGTTTTGATACGGAAGGCGGCTTTCTGTGCCTTTCAAGACAGTTGATTTAGCTATAACTGCCTGACGATCGCGAGGACAGGCCTGGATAAAGAGTGTAAATGCGTCATTTGGAAACTTGATGTTCCTGAAAGTGCATCCGAATTTTTGAAAACTGCCACTTTAGTTTTCTTTAGTCTTGAATCTTCCATTTCACACAAAAGACGTTAAGTTTGTCCAGTGTACGCAACACAAAACACGCTTCTCTACGTCTACGGTGACAGTTGTGTCCTGTCTGAACATGCACCTGCATGATCATGAGTCATGGGAAATTCCCTGACGAGATGACGGCCAAAAAAACCCACGCCTCCATACATGATCGTAAATTCGCGAGTCTTTTCTTCACAAAAATGAAATTATGACGATTGCGAATAAAAGAAATGTGGGATTTTTTTATAATTGCAGATATAACGATAGTGAATGAAAGACGTGGGATTTTTATTTGCGAATGCCAATATGACGGATGCAATTACAACTACTTTGAATGAAAGAAGCGTGGGATTTGTTACAAATGATGACAATGGTGAATGATGAAGACATGTGTAAATATTTAAATTGTTCGGCCCTGGCCCGGTTTATACAAAAGTATGAGGGCTGATTTTTCAGGGTTGTGGAATGAGCTATTGAACTGCATGGCGTGTTAACGATGACGAAAAATGTTATGAGGTTGTTGTTACGACTTGTCGGAAATATAGGGACGAAAACCGCACATAAATGAATGATTAGTTTGAGGTGGAATGGTGTTTTTTAATGTGATTTTGACGTGTTAACGATGACGTGAATGTGATTGGCCAAGATTTGTTATTTGATTTGATGTTTGACTTCAAAGTGGTTGGGATGTGATTTATTTGTTTATGATATGGAATGAAGAAATGAAAGTTAATAAATAGTGTGGTGGTGTTGTGACCTTGTCGTGATGGACGGTAAGGTCCACAAAAGGACGACCAGGCTCACTGGGCATCATGTTGTTGTGATCCTGTTAGACGAGATTCCCAACAATAGAGTGTTAGTCTAGATTTGTTAGTTGATGTGATGCGATCTGTATCACAGTCTCCTGGCTTCCGGAATCAAAGCCCGGGCCGGCCAGACTGGAAGATCAGCACATGAAGGATAAAGAAATGACGCAGAGACAAGGGTTTCCGTACGGTGGGTACGGAAGACTTTTAACGTTATAACAGACGTCATAATATTGCAATCTAAGTTCTCTATTGTCTCTCCTGAACTGAATTCCCTAACCTTAGAAATCAAGAGGTCTTTACATTCTGTCTCAGTACTAGACAAGTGTCTGCTCCCACAACACAACACAACATTGGTGACTTCACAATTGCAGAACAATACGAGTGTAATTACAAACGTTCCAAGGTAGTGTCGGATTGCACTGTACATGTATCTCATTCCACGTATATGACAGATTCAAATCTTACTACAGCTTTCATAAACAATAACTGTACAGTACAACACATTTGTATGGGGTTTACTTCAATCGTACATTCACCCCGGTTAGGTTTGGACCGTCGTTGGTGCGGTAATTTATTTCAACTTTATTGCAGGCACGTGGCCTATATCATATGTACAATAAATATAAAAACACACATTACAGCAATACAAATAAACTGTCATTTACATATAGTGAAAAGTTTAGTGGGATAAGCCGGTGCTTTTGTAGATAATTGACGTAGTGTGTCCAGAATATACTGTGCACATGGATGGAGGCGTCTGAATAGAATAAGCGGAAGATGTTCTTTTTGCAGATGCGGCGATGCCTTGTATAAAATACACGCGTTAGTTTTCTCCTCCTAGCCTCAAGCATCAACCCCATGTGAGACAAAAACCTGGCTAGCACTAGCACTCGTTCTATAGTCTAACAATATTGAGAGCATTGTTATAGGCTATGCGTTGCTTGCGAATAGTAGCTAAGGTATACTGATACCACAGCTGAGCAGAATACATGTATAAATAGAAACCGGGAGATTAAAAAAAAATCCCAATCGACCAGAGGGTTTGTCCATTCTGTCCAGAGTTAATTGAAGACGAATATCACTTTCTGATTGTATGTCCCAAATATTCTGAAATACGCATTCTCTATACAGAAGGTTGTCATTTTATACACAAGGATTTATCTCAATGGACCTGAAGTACAAATTCAAATACATCATGACATGTGACAATCCCTGCATGGCAGATATAGGAAAATATATTAAAGAAGGCTTGGATATTAGAAACTCAACTGATTGTAAAAGCTTCCAATTATATTGTAAAAGCTTATCCCATACTACAACTCCTGTATTAGTTAGTTAAGCTATAGAACTGTAGTTATGTAGATGACATACTTTGTACCTCGTACAACTGTTGTGCAATAAAGTTATATATAATGTATATCGATGGACAGCATTGAAAAGGACACGCTTCACTCCAGGCGAGGTGAACCGGCATTTTCGTTCAAAGGAATTGGCTCTTGTATATTAAGCCTCTGATGTGAGATCGAATTGATTCATCATCAGATAGGCCCGAGGTAATCTGATTACCCAGGTAGTTTACAGATGAAACGTAGTGTAATTTCGTAACATGACGGAACAGAACTAAGACATTGAATGAGGCGGTCCGTTCAATTTGAATCTCCCAAGCGGAAAATATACACATTGGCTTTTGGTTTCACTGAACAGTATATGGTTTTCGTGCACATAGACATGAGCTTTTGAAAACTTTTGACAGATGGGCAAATAATACATGGATCATCATCGTACAAGAAAAGGTTCACAATGGCATTTCGGATATAACAACGCAACCAACACAAGAGCAACTCAGCTCAACACTCGGGTCAGAGACATAGATTTCGAACAAAAAAGGAGATAGCAGACTTCCCTGTGGCACTCTGTTATTGGCTTGGCAGTTAAGTTGTCAGAAAGGACATTGCCCCAATGGACTCTAAAGTACAAAACATTGTAGCAGGTACAAGTAAGGGTATTAAGTAATGTGGTACGTTCCTGTCGATCAATTTCTTAATAACCGCCAGTGCTTAACGCGGTCGAAGGCTCCAGAAACGTGTAGGAATGCCATACATACAAGGGATCCCCGTTTCTGGTAGTAACGAATTACCTCCTTCAGCGCAAATACACACGTCTGTGCCATGCTGTTCCTTAAAACCAAACTGGTTAACCGGTCTGTGTGTAAACATTCATCTAGAATATTCTATACGCCTTAAAACTGGGAGGTTTCACTAAAAAAACATTCAATGAATTCAGCTAGTGTAAACTATCTGGCTTCAGTCTCTCACTGACACTTTCATTCCGTTATAACATGGGTGCAGGGCAGGGCTAAGACATTGTAGACTAGAGTATCAAATAGTCTCTTTGACACACTTATATATTATGACATCTAGAAACAATAGATGAAGACTTTACTTAGTTTGGTGGCACATAAAGATGCAATGTTTCTGCTTCCCCTAAACAGGAAGAATAGAAAGTAATGAGTCTGGTCGAAAACAGCCTGGTAGGGAAACATTGGCTGGTGGTCAGACTGTTCAGTACGTCTATCTGGTCTAGCTTTAGACTACAAAGAAGGCACCGTGATTACAAGTTCTCCATATTTCTATGAACACAAGTTAACTGTCAATGAAAATATGTGTATGTCACGAGCCATGAGTGCGCCTTGCAACTAGGGCTTTTTTGTATGATATGTTAGCTGTGATTTCAAATTTGAAACTGAAATCCCTTATTTACGATACTACAATACATGTAGTATGAAGGTGATACCAGTTGGTAGCAGCAGCTCTTATCTGAGAACAGATACTTTTACAAATGAAATTGGTATTTCTGAAATTCAGCCGGCTCTTGCTTAGAGAATGGTAAAGAACAACATTGCACTGAATTCAAAATAACGGAAAATTTGGTCAATACTCCGTGTTAGTTGAACTTTCTATCATCAAAACTGAAGTTGTGCAAATTGTCGTATGCAATGATCAGCCGTTTATTCAAAACAAGTGAAAGATCCAAATATTTTTTTTCCAAACAGACTTGATAGTCAATATGCAAATAACTTTCTGTTTTGTGTGACCATTGTTTCTGGCTGCAACCATGGGTGGATTCCCCATGGTTTTTAATTAGTTTATGTGGTCTGGAGGGTCAATTAAAGATAACGGCAAGCTAAGATTTACAAACATATTAAAACCGAATATGCCATGGAAACCTATCTATACCACAACGACACTGACAGGAGGTTCAATGTATGTAAGATAAGAATCAGTGCTCACCCTCTAGAGATAGAAAAGGGTAGTTATAAAAAGTTGTCAGTTCAAGATAGATTGTGCAAATACTGTGCGACGGATGCAGTGGAAGATGAAATGCATTTATGTGTAACTGTCCCCATTATGAGGATGAAAAACAACCTTTTTGACACAATCAAAACAATATTTCCGACTTTTCATCAGCTAGTAGACCTCAAAAAAACTACATTCCTGTTAAAATCACAGACCCCACTTATCATTTAAGACGTGGGACTTTTCATCAGCCACTGCCTCCAAAGAAGAAGTCAAACCTCCTAGTAAAGAATGCATATAGATAGCTGTATAGAATAGACATTGGTTCCCTGGCAGAGGACAGCAGGTAGAAACATCACTGACTTATGGCTATGGTTGTTTCCAGGGAACTAAATGTCACAGTTTAAGCAATCTAGGTGGAACATAACCATGCCGGAGTACAGAAAAAAAATGCTAACAATGCATGCAGCCAGGGACCTGCATCTGGTCCCGGTCTGGTATTTTCCGCCTTCCGTCTTCGGGTGACGCTGTTCAGGGTGTTTTATGACTCCCCGGGGTCCTGTCAAGATGCCAGATCTGTTTCAACCGAAAAGAATGGAGTTATGACAGTTCTTCATTACGTGGGCCTGACAGAATTTGCAGGTCTTAAAATCAATTTGCACGGATGAAATTAGCCAAAGTGCTTGCCTTAAGATTTCTACAACCCACATAGACGAAATTTAACATGTTAACCTACTGTCGGGAAAAAAAATTACAAAAATGTGGAATATTTACTTATAAATGTATGACGACTGTTCAGCGCATTTGGCAAACAAACTTATAAGTAGGCCTTAAATCATTTTGCATGAAGCTTTCTACATTCCACATAGAAAAATATTCAAATTGCATGGATATTTCTTTTTCAAAGATTGCCAAAGAATAGCAATATATGGATTCTGAAACAGCGGCACAAAATAAATTCTACAACGAACAAAAATATCAGAAATGGTGGCGACTAACCTGTACTCCTTTCACAAGAGTGTCACGGGACCACTGCACGGGACAAGGGAGAAATGTCTATCCATACTTCCGGTAAACCGAGGCCGTCAACGGCGAAGGAAAAAAACCCTCGAAATTCCCTTAAAACCTACTGTACCAAACAATAAAACGTATCAAGATGATCCTAGAAACTTTAGACAACGAAATACGACGAATCCAGACCCCAAAACCAGATCCTAACAGCTAAACAAGGCCCTATTTGTGGATACGAAACTTGCAGCGCCAGACCACACGAAAACAACTTACGTCATCTCCTGGTACGTCCTGTTACAAGGCCCTATAGCAACGTAGACAAATTTGCCAGATGAAAACATCTGATCCCAAAAAACAAGTCTATTCTCGTGTGTTTTTGCTCGCTTGTTCTTCTTCTTTCTCCTACCTCTTCAGTCAGGATCCAATTATAGCTGCAGTGAATTTATCATTGTCCCGAAGCGAGCCCGCCTTGGAAAAAACAACCGAGGCTAGCACTAAATCCTGGTACAGCTAACTGTATAAGACCCCATAAACGACTACACATTTTGCATGATGATAACATCTGTAAACACTACGTCAAAGAAAACAAGTTCATTCTAGTGTATTTTTGCTTGCGTGTTCTTCTTCTTTCTTCTCCCTCTTCAGTCAGGATCCAATCATAGCTTAGAACTGCAGTGAATTTATGATTGCCCCAAACCAGGAAGATGTGGGTTACTGTCGCGTTTTTCTCGTCACGAGTATGCAAATGACCACACCCGGGATTTGACGACCACATATCCAGAATATGACTTTAGTCTACACAAGTAATTTTTATGGATGACATCCTATGCAGACTGCAAAAATAATGAGATAGGACGAAAAAATGACAAGGCGGGTGAAAAAAACATGATATATACACCATAAATGCTGTATTACACAAGACTTGAAGTGGCAAAACATGGTATCCGAACTATCAAGGCATACATTCACGTATTAAAGAAGTAAAACTAGTGTAGTAAAACTGGCACTTGTGTGGTATACTGAAATCACTTGCCAAGTTGGTAACTTCACTCATGGCGCTTCCATCTTGGTGGTACTTTTACAACTATCTAACAAGTTTCACTTCTGCAACTATAGTCAAGGCTACGTCCCTAGTGTGACTTCTATAAGTACAATTATTAGGCCACAACACAACACAACACAACACAACATTTTTTTGCCCATTTTGGTCTATCTGACCATTATCAAAGAAGAAAAAAATTCTTGTTTTTTTCTTCTGAAATCAGATGAAAATTAATGAGAGCGCGGATGTCATCACGTGTGTTGACCATGTGGTCGTCAAATCGTGGGTGCACGTGTGTTTATTTTCATATTCGTGACGAGATAAATGCGACAGTAACAAGATGTGATGTCGACAGTAACAAGATGTGATGTCGACCAAAACAAAGCAGATGTAGGGTGGCCTTGCTTTTTTCACCCAATACTATAAGTCTTAGAGAGCCTAATCGGAAAATATTGGTACGACAGCCACACAACAATGAATGATTAGTCTGTTTAAGGTGGAATGGTGGTAACGATGACGTGGAATATGGTTGACCAAGATTTGGTATTTGATGTGATATTTGATTTCAAAGTGGTTGGGATGTGATTTGTATGTTTTTGATATGGAATGAGGAAATGAAAGTTATTAGTGTTACGTTGTGGTGCTGTGACCTTGTTGGGATGGACGGCAAGGTCCACAAAAGGACGGTAAGGCACACTCTTGTCGCAAAGGTAGGCACGACAAGATACCAACAATAGAGTGTTAGTCTAGATTTGTTAGTTGATGTGATGTATGTGAAGCACAGTCTACTGGCTTTCACAATTAGAGCCCCGGGCCGAAAAGATGTCAAAGATGACGTGGAATCTTATGTGGTTGATAACGTCCTCCTGAGCAGGAAGATATGTACGGTAAACAGTCCCTCCTACACTCCTAAAGGAAGAAAAGGGCTGTGAATAGTCCCTTCTACAGGAAGAAAAGGACAGTAGGACAGTCCCAACCTGTTAAAACAGGCCCTCCAACAGGAAGAAAGGGACCGATAACAGTCCCTCCCACCGGGAAAAAAGGTCTGTTAACAGTCCCTCCTACAGGAAGAAAAGGACAGTTGGACAGTCCCAACCTGAACAGCCCCTCCAACAGGAAGAAAAGACTGTAGATAACGGTCCTCCTGGAGAAAGAAAAGGACTGTCCCAATTACCTGAACAGCTCATCCGACAGTAAGATATGAACCAGAACAGTCCCTCCTACAAGAAGACAAGAGTGTAAACAGTCCCTCCTACAGGAAGAAAAGGACAGTCCCAACTTGAAGAGCCCCCAAACAGAATGGCTGTAAACAGTCCCTTCTACAGGAAGAAAAAGACTGTCGGACAGTCCCAACCTGAACAGCCCCTCCAACAGGAAGATATGTACTGTAATTAGTCCCTCCTACAGGATTAAGAAAAGGACTGTAAACAGTCCCTCCTACATGAAGAAAGGGACTGTCGTGTGGTGTCCTATACTAGTACTATTTTACTAGTAGGGGTATAACGAGAGAGCACACAAACGCGTTTCGATATCCGTGCTCTACATCTTTTACTCTACTCTCTCACGGTGTTACACATCTCTAAAATGTCTGGTCTGGCTGGGAAAATGTCATCTAATACTCTGTATACGTGACCTCCTTGATTGGGTAGTGACCTCATTGATTGGGTACGTGACCTCCCTGACTGTGTACGTGATAGCATGTACTTGGTTGATATGTGTGTGTCACCTTCTGCTGATGGAAGTGAAGGCTGGTTCTCTCCCTCCAGCTGCTGTGTGTCACCTTCTGCTGATGGAAGTGAAGGCTGGTTCTCTCCCTTCAGCTGCTGTGTGTCACCTTCTGCTGATGGAAGTGAAGGCTGGTACTCTCCCTTCAGCTGCTGTGTGTCACCTTCTGCTGATGGAAGTGAAGGCTGGTTCTCTCCCTCCAGCTGCTGTGTGTCACCTTCTGCTGATGGAAGTGAAGGCTGGTTCTCTCCCTCCAGCTGCTGTGTGTCACCTTCTGCTGATGGAAGTGAAGGCTGGTTCTCTCCCTCCAGCTGCTGTGTGTCACCTTCTGCTGATGGAAGTGAAGGCTGGTTCTCTCCCTTCAGCTGCTGTGTGTCACCTGCTGATGGAAGTGAAGGCTGGTACTCTCCCTTCAGCTGCTGTGAGTCACCTTCTGCTGATGGAAGTGAAGGCTGGTTCTCTCCCTCCAGCTGCTGTGTGTCACCTTCTGCTGATGGAAGTGAAGGCTGGTTCTCTCCCTTCAGCTGCTGTGTGTCACCTTCTGCTGATGGAAGTGAAGGCTGGTTCTCTCCCTCCAGCTGCTGTGTGTCACCTTCTGCTGATGGAAGTGAAGGCTGGTTCTCTCCCTTCAGCTGCTGTGTGTCACCTTCTGCTGATGGAAGTGAAGGCTGGTTCTCTCCCTCCAGCTGCTGTGTGTCACCTTCTGCTGATGGAAGTGAAGGCTGGTTCTCTCCCTTCAGCTGCTGTGTGTCACCTTCTGCTGATGGAAGTGAAGGCGAGGCGAGAAGCTAGAATCCAGGTTGTGTCACCTTCTGCTGATGGAAGTGAAGGCTGGTTCTCTCCCTTCAGCTGCTGTGTGTCACCTTCTGCTGATGGAAGTGAAGGCTGGTTCTCTCCCTCCAGCTGCTGTGTGTCACCTTCTGCTGATGGAAGTGAAGGCTGGTTCTCTCCCTTCAGCTGCTGTGTGTCACCTTCTGCTGATGGAAGTGAAGGCTGGTACTCTCCCTTCAGCTGCTGTGTGTCACCTTCTGCTGATGGAAGTGAAGGCTGGTACTCTCTCTTCAGCTGCTGTGTGTCACCTGCTGATGGAAGTGAAGGCTGGTTCTCTCCCTTCAGCTGCTGTGTGTCACCTGCTGATGGAAGTGAAGGCTGGTTCTCTCCCTTCAGCTGCTGTGTGTCACCTTCTGCTGATGGAAGTGAAGGCTGGTTCTCTCCCTTCAGCTGCTGTGTGTCACCTGCTGATGGAAGTGAAGGCTGGTTCTCTCCCTCCAGCTGCTGTGAGTCACCTTCTGCTGATGGAAGTGAAGACTGGTACTCTCCCTTCAGCTGCTGTGTGTGGTACTCTCCCTTCACATGTGCAGTGGAAGCCTCCGATGTTGGAGGAGAGAGTTGGTACCCTACCTCTACCTATGCAGTGGCAGCTTCTGCTGATGGTTGTGAAAACTGGTACTCTAACCCCACAGGTGTTGTGAGAGGCTGGTGCTTGTTCTTCTCTCGTATGGTAGGTGATCTTGCCTTTGTTGGCACTTCATTCATAGAAGGGTTGGGCATAGAGGTAGCATGGAGTATGTGCATGATCTTGGTTGACTGATGAGGTGTCATTCGGGTATCGGTTACAGGTTTGGGGCATGGCACGTTGTTGGTAAAGACACTGTGTATGCATGGCGTCGATTGTGTTGTGGATGGAGAATAGTTCGAGGTGGATCCATCAGAAAGTTGAATCTGATGTTTACTGAAGTTGATGATTAAACTGTTGGATTCCAAGAAAGAAGTTCCGGCTACAATAGGTTCGGCGAGGTCGTCAACCACGAAAGCATCAAATTTCAGAGGGACTTTCTTCCTGTAGAACGTAGTAGAGCACTCACCTATGACGGAGAGTCGCCGCCCATCTGCTTGGATTGACTTGAGATTTGCTGCGTGTTGCGATTTACGGACGGGTAAATTCAGACGCTGTGCTTCGGTAGCTCGGATCATGCTTGTTTCGGCTCCCGACTTTAAGTTGATCCTGACTGCGTGCCCCTCATGGAAGGCATCCAAGCGAGGTAAAGCACGAACGCTGATTCCCCTCGCCTGCGCACGTGGGGAATCCCCGATGTTGTCAGGACGTTGGTGGGGAGGGCGAGGGTACGATTTCTCTTCGCCTGACAAGAAAGGACAAGTGCTAAGGACGTGGTTGAACACTTGCCGTCCTGCCTGTTGACATATGGGACAGATCCTCTTAGGTCCTCGTTTCTTCGGGTGTGATCTTGATGCACCCGGGGTAGAAAAGTGTGGAAGTTGAGTCGGTGTGGAACACCATTCATAAGGTCCCGGATGTTGACTCGCCATGACATGTGCGGACTTGCTATTCTGCCCTTTTCCCGGTCGACGTTCGAGCACGTTATTTACCTGAGTTGCGTGGCATCCAAGCTTCTTGGTGCGTGTGTGGGTTCTGGGATCCCAACCGGTGCCACCACGCCAATATGGAACACGTACGGTGACGACTCAAGGATGACAGTGAGCGCATAGTCAGGAGCACAATCTATTTGGCAACACCTAGATGGAACCCATAATGATGAACAACAGGACCCTACCACTAGTTGCATGGGGGTGGTCCAAACCTCTTATAACATTAACACTATACAATAGTGGCGTGTAGTTATCCATTGTTGTGTTAGTAGATGTTAACCATGTGTCAGTGGAATCAGTAGCCATTTACAGTTGTGTCAGTAGATATCTACTGTGTGTCATTGAGTGTTCAGTAGTCATTTACTGTTGTGTCAGTAGATATCTACTGTGTGTCAGTAGTTATGTACTGTTTTACTGATAAATATTTTGTACTGATTTTTTACTGAGTATTAAAGGAAAGGAAAAATAAAAGGACGCAAAAAAAGTTTCTTTTGTACGAATAAAAGAATAAGACTAGAGTTCCTCGAACACACATCTTCGCCAAATAAACATTCTTTATCGAAGGTCGTTGTTTTTGAATGATTAATGTATGTAATTATGGCTATAATGGGCCGGATAAGCACCAAATACAGATTAATACGAGATGTTAATATAGCAAAGCTGGATGTAAGGTCTTTAGTTAGGCTAGGTTAGGCTAGGTCTTTAGTTTTATATAAGATTTCACTCTACAAAATGTACATTGCAGTCTTTTCGTAAAAAAAGAAATAATAAACAAACTTTGAGTGACTGGCCTATATATTAGATAATAGGTCATCTAAGGGTTACCTAAGGGTCATACGTAAGGATTGTTACGGCCCCGCCTTGGTGAATGTTTGTGTCCATCTCATGAAAATAGTAAGTAAAGTTTTGCAATCGCGAGTTAAGTCAGAGGTATTTTACACAGTCTACCTGGCCTGGCTATCACGTCAGGCTACTCAGATCCCCCCATTCATAGCCCCGCAAAGACAAAATAGCTGATTGACAGGCATAGTAATTGCTAATCTCCAAGTATTAGTATATTCATAAGCCTTACTTAGATCCTCCTCTACAACCTAGCACAAACCGAGACAAGATACGATACCACCCGCGTTCTATGACCGCACTCGTACAACCCGGAAGTATATGATATTGTCGTAATCGGTTGCACGGAAACCCCCATGCAGTGTGAAATCGAGGCCAAAATCAGGCAAAAAGAGCCAGTTTGAAGGCCAACTTTGACTCTTCAAATCTCATCCCGAAATAGTATTTGAATCATTAAGCGTACTGTATGCGATCGAACAACTCATGAGGATTACGTTGGCACCTTTGACAGCCTGATTTGGCCCACCGCGATGTTTTAATCTTTTTTTACGTGACCATGTCTTATGCCTCAAACGGGCGGGCGTGTAACACCCTGCCATGGCATGACGATTAGTTCTGCTCCACCTTTGATTTGTCTGTGCTAAGACCCGGAGACTGAGGGCAGGGGGTTAATTTGGTGTGACTGGCCCTTGTCAGGGAAAGGAGATCAGGCTTCTGCTTCTGTCTGAAGGGCTTGAATGATAAATGAAGATTAATGGTCCACACATTAGTGCTGGACTAGGGTGACAATGGTGCCAGTGTCATGTTGCACTGCACACCACTTTTGTAAGGGATGTGGTTCTCTCCATGATAAGAATCCCAAAGTAATTATATTAAGTAGATCGCAATTTACATAATTAGCATCTCATTATGTTGATAATCACCCTAAGTACCTACCTACCAAAAGCAAAGAATATCCATCAATCCCCTCTGCAGTTATCCTTTTTAAAAGTTACAAACTATAAGACCCACTGCAGTTCCAAACAAGCTGCTAGGGGGCCCAAAATTACACCATTCACTCCTAGTCCCAACAGCTATCCACCACTTAAAAATCATGAACATGGCACTTCTGGAAAATTTAGGCGCAAGCTTTGACGCTCACTTGCAGTACCAAAACAAGTCGCTAGGAGGCCCATTATCGAACTTGACCTTCCTTTCTGTGTCCCCTACCTATCAACAAAATATCATTAGCATCCATGTAGAACATCTCGAGTTATCGTGTTAACAGACAAACGCAATTACATACAAAGCCAGCTACGGCACCATAGGTAAAAGCTAGCTAAACCATTCTCGCACATGACAATCCTTTACACAACCGCTACACACCTGCCAAATATCGTAGAAATCGCCCAGCTGCATTTTGAGTTATGCTTCTCGAAACAAACCTCGAAAAAATACAAAGGTCGCTGCTGTACCGTAGGAAAACGCCAGGTAAACCATTTTCAAACTAGGCATGCCTTTTGACAACCGCTACACACCTACAAAAAATCAAAAAGTTCCATCCACAATTTCTCGACTTATATGCTGTTGACCTACATACAGACCCAAGTAAGCAATCTTATAATCTTCGCTGGCGAAGATAATAAATAACTGTAACATGTATAGCCGTCTGTAGATAACAGAAGGGTGTACAAGTGCAGCCTTGTGTGGAAAACAGAAGGATCTCGTACCATACCCAACCCGCTTACACACGCCTCAAGATGTTGTACATTATTCCGCATGAAGAGCGCACTCTATGCTTTGTTTCTGCATTGATTTTACTTTGTTTCTGGTTTCAACACAACACCGTACACTGTACATTACAATCTGCTAGCTCCAAGGATAAAGACGTCACCATTTCAATGTTCCCTCCCCCTTACCCTTGGCAAACCTTCAGTACTGAAAATCTACTGTTAAGTACTTTACAGTACCTGCTGACGATCTACTGTATTATCTACTAAATAGTAAATAAAGTAAGTACTGATCAATCAATACACAGTAGATATCTGATGACACAACAGTAAATGACTACTGAATATCCACAAACACATAGTCGATTAGTAGGTATCTACTGACATACTTAAGTTACAACATGTGATGTCTTATCTTGATAATTTATTTATTTATTTATTTATATATTTCATAAGATCCTAATATTCAAACAACCCATGCTTGATACAATTTAAATTGACTTTGGTTGGGGTGGGGGGTAACCACTCATGCTGTTGCTTTTGCTATAGGATCCTTGTTGATTATATTATAATTATTATATTATTTTCAGCAACCCATGATGATTGAAATTGTCATTGGCTGGGGAGGGGAAATATTATTTTAACAAAATGAACTTACCCCTTTCTACTTGTTTTCCTTTTATATATGCTGTTGCTTTGCCTATGTACTAAAAGTACTTCACAGCCTCTCCTTTTCATTTTTACCATAATTAGGAATTCAAAACTGTCTTGAGCTTTGATAAACACATTTTATACATGCATGCACAGATAAAGCATATACTTTACCTTGGCTGGAGCCAAAATGCAGCTGTCATTTGACGTGCAAAATGTATCACTTACAGGTTGACAGCTTAAAGTCGACTGTGACTGGTTAAACATCTCAGTAGATGGCCAGTAGTAAAACAGTAGAACTCAGTAGTGATCTTATTGGTAAATATGTCAGCATATGGCCAGTGGTAGAACAGTAGATGTCAGTAGTGATCTAATCGGTCCAACTATTTTAGTAGTAAAACATTAGAATTTAGTAATGTTCTGACAGCAAGAACAGTAGATAGAGGTGTAAGTACTTGGCAGTAGCGGTCCAGTACAGGCAATAGCACATTGAAAGTTGATTTACTGAAAAGCTAATAAAATGCTACTGTTAGCAGTATATTAGTACTTAACAGTAAATTTTCTGTACTGATGGTTTGCCAAGGATATACACCAGGCAGATAAAGCCATACCTCCGTGTTAGCACCAGACTGTACATCGCTGACTTTGTCTCCATATATCTAATATTACCACCACTGCCGCAACTTCCCTCTGCCCTCTGCACAACCCCCTAGTCTCTACCAGACTCCGGATCGCTGGAAAATCGTAGAAATGGAACAAATAGAGTGGAATATAACCGGCCAGGGAACAGCTCGCGATCCTAGGATCCGTAGATCGCGTGCTGTTCCCTGGCCGGTTATATTCCTCTGGCCGGCTTACTCCTCTATTTGTTCCATTTCTACGATTTTTCCAGCGATCCGGAGTCTGGTAGAGACTAACAACCCCCTCCCCCACCCAACAAATGGAGTTTGCAAGTCTGGGCGTGTTACATGCCAGCTGTCCTCAGCATGCTGTGACATGACTACCAACTCAAACTTGTAACTGTTTTAAGGTCGTCCACAAGTTCTTTAATTGGACACAGCATTTAAATTAATGAACACTATTATTTAAGAGATAACAAGACAACGGCCGCTGGTTTCAAATGGTGAACATATTGCAATTTCTACCGTCCGTTGACTTGATATCCTGAAATACTCTGTACTAAGAACAGTGGATATATATTGCCCTGCGAATAAAGGTGAACTGCTGCCAAGTAACCAATTATGCTTTTGGACAGTCAGTATTACAATTCTCTTTAAATTTCCCACCAAACTACATTCACGTATCCTCTCTGCTATTTACTAATAAAGACATAAAACTCTACCATTAATTTCGCCTCTTCATTCCGTCACACAATCACAACTTTTCACCCTACATGGCATACACACCAACGCAAACCTGTCTATATTTGCGAATGCTAATATTTAACTCTAGTTACACA
>NC_049997.1:4883393-4892771 GCF_000003815.2 Branchiostoma floridae | reverse complement strand
TAGATTTTATATATATATATATATATATATATATATAAATATATAAATATTATATATATATATATATATATATATATATATATATATATATATATATATATGCTGTAGATTTTAAATATATATATATATATATATATATATATATATATATATATATATGCTGTAGATTTTAAATATATATATATATATATATATATATATATATATATATATATATATATATATATATATATATATATATATATATCTACAGCGTATATATATATTTTATATCTACAGCATAATTTTGCTCTTTATGCAGCTAGAATTTGAACGATTTACGCCATGGTTGAAAACTTGGGGGGACATTTGTTTTCCAATATATATATATATATATATATATATATATATATATATATATATATATATATATATAGAGAGAGAGAGAGAGAGAGAGAGAGAGAGAGAGATTGGAAAACAAATGGCATTGCATGCCAACGTCAATTCCGAGGTCGAAGAGGAAGATGTGAAGGAACTAAAAATGAATAACAACTCGGTATGTTAAAACTTCCTGTCCACGTATATTTTATGATAGCCAAGTATTGTGTATTCGCATCAATTTTTCATTTGATGTCAGTCATATAGTCAAATCAACGTGGCCTAAATATGCAAAAGAATAACTCACATACCGCAAACGCAGAGAAACCTGCATGACCAGCATGAGTAGCATATGGACGACCCATTTCCATTTTCGGTCATACCTCAAATATTTTTTGTCTCAATTTAATTGTGTACCAGTGGTCCTGTCTATAGTAGCCAATATGTCTAATGCGAACATTTCTTGAAGTCCATTGAGTGTTCGCTATAGGCAGGTTTGACTAAGTAGTCCAGTATTCGTGTGTGCGTGTATGTACTTATGATTATTAGCATATGTAAAATATCTCGTTCTCCTGATTTCAATCGATAATTCAATACAAAAGCCAAGCATCCTACTCCGGTTGCCATTACTTTGTCTCCAATATCTACAGCGTGGTCATCTTCAACCGCCAGGACTGTTGTTCGGAACGACTCAACCCCTTCAACATCCACATCGAGGATTCTGACCAGTTCATCGCGAACCCCAAGTGTGGAGGGGATCATCAGATTGACGTGCATCAGCCGTCCATTTTGATCTCATGTCAGGGGATGTGGGGACGGTACGTGGCCGTCCGTCTCCCCGGATCCAACCGAATACTGACCCTGTGTGAAGTCCAAGTATTTTCAGGTAGGCCTTTCCGTGCATTTAGCTATAAGTTACATGGTTATGGCGTAGGACAAACATAATCGCTGCACCTGGCTACTGGAACCTAGCGTATGATGCACTGAAACAAATCCCTGCAAAAGTATATTATTCGGACGTCAATCAGATTCCCTCTAGCCTCCACCAGAAATTCACAAGGGTCTACTTGATAACTATGCAAAGAAAACAGGAGGTTGACCATTGAAAACCCAGGAATGACGTCACTTGCTAGTTATTTTCACTCAACCATACATTAGGTATGGTACAAAGCTACCTTCGCCAAGAATATTGTATTTTGGGTAGCTTTTGTACTTTGTATGTTTGTAAAAGACCAAGCGAGATCGCTTGGATGGATTGCATTGATATTCAAAGGGCATATAGATCTTGATAAGACCGGAAAACGGTTATTTGTTATGGTACTGTAACAGAACTTGATGTCTCGAGTTCTGAACATACCGTGGTCGTAATATCAAAGTTGTAGATATCTCTTGGGCCCGAGAGTAAGTATTATAGGTTTGGACCCCCTAGAGACTTGTTTGAAAACTGCAAGGGACACCTAATTGCCAGACTTTGGAAGGGAATAACACAAGGATCTTCATTGTTTTTGGTCTGTAGATAGCATCTGGCGAAGGTATGGGGTCGTGGGACTCTAGTTCACACTAAAACGTGCCACGTGCTTCCACCGAGGATCCAACTCACTATTAAATAAATAGTTGAACGCTTTCCGGACATAAACAAAACATATTGGTGAAGATACGTTTGATTAATATATGTTTTTAAATGGTCACATATGTGTTTGGCAATTTTTTCAGTCGTCCCACCAGTGAACGTGACATGCAGCTCGGAGACAACGAGTTCTTTTTTACTGCATTGGCTGTATCCTTCCGGTTATCTCTCAGGATACCGTATTTGGTATCAGTGCGTATCTCATGACGTGGCACCTACAAACGTCACGTCATTGGAAGAGAAAAGCGGAAGTGTCAACGTCACCATTGATGGATTAAAGAGCGGCTGCAGATACAACGTCACCGTTCGCAATGTCGTGTCGATATATGAAAGTGCTGACGTCTCCATCCAGTGCATAACTGGTAACTTTATTTGATTTTCAAACTGCCTTGCCTTGATAATTTGGGTTATAGATTCTAGAAGTAAATGAGTGTAATGGATCTAAAATTTAGATTAACGTTGTCGTTCGTTGTCGTTCGTCGTCCTTCGTTGTCGTTCGTTGTCGTTCGTAGTCTTTCGTTGCCGTTCGTTGTCGTTCGTTGTCGTCGTTGCCGTTCGTTGCCTGAAGCATTGAATGCAGCGCGTCAAAAGTGTTTCTATATGACATTGTGTTTCAGAAACGGACCCTCCACTGTCTCTCACGTGCTCAACAGCAACTTCTACTTCAATCACCATCAGCTGGATAAAGCCGAATGCGACCCTTAGCGGATACAGGGTAAACTACACTCTCGTTAGTGACAGTCCCTCCGAAATGATGACAACAGAATTTGGTCCTGTAAATGAGGAACATGTCCTCCAAGATGCCACAGCTGACCGGGAATACAGCGTGACTCTCGTGGCTGTTGGGATGTATCAGGACAGCGTGCCCGTTGGTGTCACCTGTCTTACACGTGAGCTTTATCACAGTATTTGTTTTCTCATTTTGTCAACAGACTGTGTTTTACATATATAGGCTTTAATTACCTTTGCTAAAAGGTCCTAACGGCTTGCTATTGTACTACTGGGTTTCATATCTTAAGCCCTGCGCATGCTATGATCGTGACATCGGGGCAGAGATGCAAATAAATACCTAATCAACATAATCAATGAGAGCATGCTGTAAAACCACAGGGGTAAATGAATGGAATATCTTATGTCAGTTGGAAGTTATGTCCAGGTGAACATTATTGAACAATAGATAAACAAATCTAATTTGCATAACTTATCAGAAAATGCTTCCAAAAACTGTATTCATGTTAATTAAAATCACAGAACCCACTAATAATTAAAGACGTGGGACTTTTCATCAGCCACTGCCTACAAAGAAGAAGTCAAACCTTCCAGTAAAGAATGTAGAATCATGCATATAGATAGCTGTACAGAATAGACACTTGTTACTTTTTACTGTCTGTACCCTTGCAGTTAGCCTACAGGCATGGATTTGCAAATAGATAAATTGATTTTTTTAAAAATCGTTATCTGAGTTGAGGAGATGACCAACCACTATAATCAATAACTATAATCATAATTAATAATCCTAATTATTGACAGACACTATTGATAAACCAGTTGTTAAAGTAGAATCATTTGGCGAATGTATGAGGTCGTGGAACTCTAGTTCTTAATGTTGTTCTCTATTTTTAGTGACGCCCCCACCCGAGGACTTTCAGGTGACATACGGCACAGAGACGTCCGTTACAGTTTCCTGGAAGCAGAGGATCAACTCTCTCGCTCTGCACCACAGGGTGTGGATAAGGCGTGGTGATACAGCTGAGAGCCTGTTCACACAGCTAGTGCCCACAGGTCAGACTGACCTGACGTTCACTGACCTCACCCCTGGCACAGAGTATGTGATATCAGCCACAAGCATCAATACGCAGAACGAAGGACCAGCAATGAACATTACTACTGGAACAAGTAAGAAAGTGCATTTCCATATAAGTAAATACATTAATGTAACTATGCCCAACACATAGTGGATTCTGATATACAGCTTCACCTAAAGGTCTTTGGACTGCATGGCATCTATATTTCTTGTTAGTTATTTACTTCGATAAATATTTATGCATGATTTTATTGCAACGTGTTTTTTCCAGATCCGTACTCATGGATGATGCAAAACATAGCTTTTTATATTAATAGTGTAAAGTATGATTTATCTGTAACCAAAGAACACACTGTATCTTCAGAAATGGACAGTCCAGCTGAATTAGATGTTGTACAGAAGACAACAAGCACCATAACAATCTCATGGACACCACCTCAAGCTGTCCTTATCGCTTACAACATAACCTACACAGAAAATGGAAGGAGTGCGTACATGATGACGTCAGGAGATGTTGACAGTTGTGAACTGACAGGTCTGGTACCTGGTACTCTGTATGACATAGACTTGGTGGCCGTTAGCAAGGTGGGGAGGAGCATCGCCGTCAGTACTAGTGCTGTCACAGGTTAGTATTATTTTAATATTTTAATATTTTAATATTTTAATATTTTAATATTTTAATATTTTAATATTTTAATATTTTAATATTTTAATATTTTAATATTTTAATATTTTAATATTTTAATATTTTAATATTTTAATATTTTAATATTTTAATATTTTAATATTTTAATATTTTAATATTTTAATATTTTAATATTTTAATATTGTAATATTGTAATATCTTAATATCTTAATATCTTAATATCTTAATATCTTAATATTTTAATATTTTAATATTTTAATATTTTAATATTTTAATATTTTAATATTTTAATATTTTAATATTTTAATATTTTAATATTTTAATATTTTA
The DNA here is from genome assembly GCF_000003815.2 of Branchiostoma floridae. Lineage (NCBI taxonomy): Eukaryota > Metazoa > Chordata > Leptocardii > Amphioxiformes > Branchiostomatidae > Branchiostoma > Branchiostoma floridae. The sequence goes on along the minus strand of NC_049997.1, from coordinate 4,888,007 downwards.
ATATTTTAATATTTTAATATTTTAACATTTTAACATTTTGACATTTTAACGTTTTAATGTTTTAATGTTTTCATATTTTAATATTTCAATGTTTTAATATTTTAATGTTTTAATATTTTAACGTTTTAATATTTTAATATTTTAATATTTTAATATTTTAATATTTTAATATTTTAATATTTTAATATTTTAATATTTTAATATTTTAATATTTTAATATTTTAATATTTTAATATTTTAATATTTTAATATTTTAATATTTTAATATTTTAATATTTTAATATTTTAATATTTTAATATTTTAATATTTTAATATTTTAATATTTTAATATTTTAATATTCATTACACTGATGAAGCTATGGAACGACATACATTCGGCATATCTTTCCTCGCACATTACCGTCGACTTTGCCTGCTTTTAGCCAAATGCACTACATCTGTTGAAGATAGATATACACTAAAAAGATTATTCTATCTTAAGACACAGCTCCACCTTCGAGTCTGAGAGTCACCAACTCCTCCACGACATCGTTGTTCCTAGAATGGATGCTACCTGCGGCAAACATTCTGTACTACAGCCTGGACATTTCAGACGAGCATAGCGGAGAGGTAGCATTGCTAAGGTAAAAAAAAAGTTAAATGGACATACAAATAGTTTGCCATGAAGACATTATTACTATGGACAGTACATGTAAGTTTAATGTGCATAGGAATGCTCTTTTTGTCTTTCTGTGATCAAGTTTGTTAATTTTTTTTCTCCATTCTTTTTAAAATTTTGTAAGAGTTAATTATATGTTTTTCTTCAAGTATCAAGAGAAATATGATCTGCAAAGTTTTGTTATAAGTATACGTTATACGTTAGCAGCATATCCTTTAGTATGCATTGTTAGCATTGTTAGCATTGTTCTTTTGGAATGTTTGCACGATGTTTATTGCCTTAAATTACAAAGAATAATCTCATATACATTTCAAAATAAACTTTTTCATGATTTGTACATTAAACAAATGACGTACAATAAATGTCCATCTTTTTGTCACCTGTATTCAATACAGGCTTGATGGACACAAAACGTCCTATTACGTCACAGGTCTTGTACCAGAAACTATATACGTCATCAAGATGGGGGCCTTCAGTGAGCATGGTCGTAGTGCGGACATCACTATTTCACATAGTACAGGTATGGTGTTTGTTTTTGTAATAGATCATGTACAAAATAATTTTCTGAGCCAGGTTGCACAGTGTGGAACCTGGGGCAAAAAATAGGTTGCACAACTGAATTTCAAGTTGCACCACCTACAATTCACTACAATTCTGAAAAAAAAGAGGTACAATGCATACATGTTTGGCTGATATGAAACGGAGCTGCCTCAGTCCATTTATTTCTTCCAAGTAAATTGACAACAAAATTGAGTTCTGAGGCTCAAAATCTAAGTTGCACCCTGTGCAGCCTGAGTTTAGAAGTAAGTTGCACCAAGCAAAAAGTGGTTGCAATGTGCAAGTGTGCAAGTGGGTATTTTGCACTCTGGAGGTGCAGAGATACTGTGTATCATGTTAAGCATCTCAAGAGAATACCATACCTTTATGATACCTTATCTAACGGGAAATAACAAAATAGCCGCGAGTCTAGCCTTGTTGTGCTTTTAGTCGCTCTTGGTATCGGCCCCTTCACACGAGAATGAACCGGAATTCCGTCAGAATGAAAATTTTTTCCTATTCCTGGGAATTCGTAGTGTATTTTAGAAATTCTCACTGCAATCCAGATGTTTGTGCCAGTTCTTTTGGTTGGAAAGTTTCTGACATGCTAAAAACTTTCGAGGTGAAGAAATATAGAATGGCATCTAACATGTATTCCAACTGCAGTATGACCGCATTCTACGGCATTTCAACATTATTCGACACATTCTTATTTCATTCGATGGAAAACCGAAACGGCAAGTCACTTCAAATCCTGCCAGAATGTGGCCGAAAGAATATCTGGAACGCAGTGAGAATGTCTAGAATGCACTACAACTACCCAGGAATAGACAAACAATACTTATTCTGACAGCATTCCGGCTTATTCCTTCTCATGTGACGGGGATAGAAGGTCCATTTGGAATTTTCACCCGAATGTGGCACGAATTTTGCACATTATTACATTATCCTGCTAATTCGGTTTCCGTGTGAAGGCTTTATAAGCCCAATTTTGCCCTTTTTGTCTGCCTTTTATAGGGCCTTCACACAATGCTGGACTCCAGGCTAAGAAAAAAATACAGATAAACAGATTTTTACAGCTGATACAGATAAACATATATATTTATTACCGGCTGATACAGATAGACAGATATAAATTTCCTATCTGGTACAGATACACAGACTAATAAATCCATCTTTTGGATCTGGTATACGGTATTCCCCGTACCCTTGTTGGCTACTTTCCTGCATTTTATGATGGTGTTTATTTTCATTTGACACTTTCTTAATTCTTGTACGATAAAATTACCTCCTTCAAAAACTATCACGTGAATAATCTGTCCTTGAAGGGTCTTTGCCGACAGTCAAGGCCAGCACTGTTACCACTTCACACACAACGACGGAGGCGTCCACAACGGATAGAAGAACAACTACTTCAATAACTACTTCTACTTTATGGACAACAACAGAGTCGCCAACAACGAAGAAAAGTACTGACTTTATGACAACACAAATGAGACTTTACTAGTTCATGCATACCTTATAGCACTATTATTGCGGTCTTGTTTGTCACACGTATTGAACGTATCAGCAAAACCTTATCGGGGACGCTAGCATACCTTTAGTGCAAATTATATGTCGTCGGAATAACAAGTCTTCTTTTCTTGAATTGTTTCTGCAACTTTCTAAGCACATTATTGACCAAAACGTATTGGTAATTATTAAAAAACGTCGACATTTGAATTCTTAATGGGTTATTTTTTTTTACCATTTTTAGCAACCGAAGAGATAGAAAGAGACATAAAACCAGCCATGTCTGATTATGATGAAGATACAACAAGCAGCCAAAGTACTACAGCATACTATTGTAAGATTCTTTTAAATCCTTCTCTAGCTTAGGGTGTGCAAGTACTTTTACGTGGGACCGCGTAGCGCAGTGGGACCGTGTTCGCCCCGTGACCGAGAGGTTGCGGGTTCGAATCCCCCTGCCGTGTTACCGATCTTGTGCCCTTGGGGAAGGCACTTTACACGGCTTTCCTCGCTATACTCAGGTGAAAATGAGTACCTAGCTTCGGCTCACGGTGATTTACATCATTCACCCGGACGGGAGACCTGGCGCATATGAAAGGGTATGTCACCCCGTAAGGGGCGGTATAACCCGGTCGTGTGTAAACATGTGCGAACATGTGCGATCACGTCGACCGATGATGTATGTTCGTCTGTATCTCTGTGGATCTGCCGCTACCAGCCCAAAGCTGCCTAGGTAGATCCGTGTATTGAGTTGTATCATTGGCAAATAAATAAATAAATAAATAAATAAATAATAAATTTACTGCATGCGAATCCAAAATTTTCTAAAGGTATGTGTGATAGCTGAATTTTCTGACAAACATACCTCAGGTTCAAAACATTAGGTGCAATAATTCAATAATTTCCGATAATGACTTAAAATAACAAATTTTATGAATGTATTACCAACAATGAATATCTTTTTTTTCTATATTGACCATTCATGGTACGTAACTTGATATCTTTACTGGAATATTCTTGTTTTTCACAGTAACGTCAACAGGAAAATCAACAAAGCCTCCTCTTATCATGGAAACGTCGAGGGCAGGTAAATGTTAATGGATGATTTCTGTAATTTATTTACAGTAGATTTTCATATTATAGGCAGTGTACTGGCTCACAAAAGCATATTCTTTGTTACTGCGTTGATTTATGCAAAGTTTGAAACTAAAAAGATAATACCTGAATCTGCGTTTCAGACAACGAGAAATCTACAACAACTCCCAAACGGACTACGGAAGATCCAGGTGAAAAGGTGGGACGTCTTTCGAACATTGATGCCGATTATATTTTCATATTTCTACTTAAACATCTGCGTCTAATGAAATTTCAATGTCTAAAGAAACATGAAAAATCTCCCACTTTTGCATGTGTCAGCGAAAATGTGTAAAAGTACTTCATTACTGATACTTCATTTCCTAGAATCCTTCAAAGTACTTCATTACTGATGCTTCATTTCCTGGAGTACTTCAACGTACTTCATTACTGATGCTTCATTTCCTGGAATCTTCCAAGTACGACGTTACTCATGCTTCAATTCCTGGAATCCTTCAAAGTACTTCATTATTGATGCCTTATTTCCTAGAATCCTTCAACGTACTGCTTTAGTAATGCCTCATTTCCTGGAATCCTTCAAAGTACTTCATTACTGATGCTTCATTTCCTGAAATCCTTCAAAGTACTTCATTGCTGATGCTTCATTTCCTGGAATCCTTCAAAGTACTTCATTACTGATGCTTCATTTCCTGAAATCCTTCAAAGTACTTCATTACTGATGCTTCATTTCCTGAAATCCTTCAAGTACTTCATTACTGATGCTTCATTTCCTGGAATCCTTCAAAGTACTTCATTACTGATGCTTCATTTCCTG
>NC_049997.1:4798628-4883293 GCF_000003815.2 Branchiostoma floridae | reverse complement strand
ATATTCCTAATATACATTACTCTAGTCAACTTTATTGTACGTCTACTCAACTTTATTCTGCAACGACTTATTCGACTAAAACAATTCTATAATCTACTGCATGCACTCTACTCTACGCATCACTCCATCTTTACGGTATCCACTAAGCTTGTGAAAATTCCCCAATGAAAACTAATTGCAGTTATTTCCAGTAAATGAGTTCGCTTTGAAGCTGGTTGTTTTTTCTCTTTGTTATTTAGCCGTGTTGCAGGCGGCTTCAGCAGTTATCGACGTGTTACCTAACCAGGAAACGCAGACTGAAAGTTCCTCAGACAATATGTTAGAAAGTGATCTTATCGACACAAGTGCCACTGATATTTCCCCAAGGCAACAGCTTAAGGAGTTGAAAAAGGAGGAGAAGGAGAAGGAAGACATGGTAATGACAGATGTCAAATCGTGAAATAAACATGAATTCCGATATTGTATTAAGCCATTGCACCAAATTATGTTTCCCGAAGGGGAACATCTTGTTTACATGTCTTTAGTTATTACAATATGTTCAGTAATTCAAACAACATTTTATTCTAACGTTTTATCTACTTCTTTCGAAACAAGGAACGAAAAGCGTCCCAGTCTATCGTGGCATCTTTGGACCAGGTTGCAGAAACACTACTGGCGTTACAGCCTGAGGATGCCGAATATCACTCAAGCTTTAAAACAGAAAGTATCGCTGTTGATGTGGCGAGACTTCCTTCTGACAAAGATGTCCATCTTCACTCAGGAGATATTGTGGCAAATATTCCTTCCACAAATCAGTCTAAAACAAACTCTATGCTGGATGTCAAGGTAAGAAAGATTCATCCAAATCAAAGTGTTTTCTGTCATTCTTGTAGTATTTACCAGAGCACAAACTGTTTAACGAATGATGTTTGACATTTTATATCATCAGAATGAACAAATTGTTTTGTGTTTTACAGATGTCAGTTTTTAAGAAGAACCCGTATTCCTGGAGTAAGTCGACTGGAGGACAAAACATCTCGTCATCAGTGACGCTTCTGTCCATAAACTCAAAGGACTCTGGAAACAGCACAAAGCAAGAAGTAAAGCTGGATATGCCATTCATACCGTTTCAAGCAAGTGGTAAGCAAGACAGCAGGCCATCAGACGATACGACAGAAAGCCCTAGTACGGAGGAAGATCCTACCAACGGCACTACTATGGCGTACCACGCCTTCGATGTTACAGCCGACAACGTCATCCCTGTTGTTAGTATGAACTGGTGGGATATAGAAGCTACATTTCACGTCTACATCTCTTACGGATATCCCCCGACAGAAGAAAAGTATGGCCAGAAAATAGTTATTAAGGAAGACGGGTATGAGGCCTGGCTCAGGGGAACAAATTTCTCTACATCCTTCATTCCCAACACGACTGACCATAGCGGAGTTCTGTTTGTAGGAGTACAGAAGTTAGGTGCGTTTTCTTTATCTTCACAAATCATACGTTATCTTTTTTATCAGTTTTTTTTTTCAAAATTGTAGCCACGTGAAGCCACGATAAGACCGTAGTATATATATATAATTTTCAGGGCCGGTGAACTCAGCCCACGGTCATCAACGACAGTCTACTGTGAAGGTACTGCGAAAGGGGGACTACACACTGTCAATGCTATCTGTAGGCTGTTCGTCTTGGAAGGACAGTAAGAAACAATGGAGCCTGGAGTACTGTGGCGTAAGTCAATCTAATTAACTTTATAAATTGTTGTAAATGTTCTTATACTAAACTAGTCCCTCGACCTCTGACCTGGCTGACACGGAACAAGGTAGAAAGTTAACTTAGTTGGCCAGTTGTTGCCAAGCGTTCAAATGAAGACCATAAAACTGCCCTAAGATAAAGTTTTATTTTTAGTCTTAGTCGTCACTTTTTTGCCTGCTCCTTATCAGATACTTGATGTACTATCTGTTGTCACCAGAGGGGTTAGCATGCACGTTGCAATTGCTTTCATACGAAGTACATAATTGAAATAATCTAGCATATACGTACAAGAACACATTGGAACAAGTTCTGTGAATGGCATCCTAAAAAAGGAATTGTAGAAGAAATTTGGAATTCACTTCTTTAGCTAATCATGTCATAATGTTTTTTCATTAACTCTTAAGTAGTTCCAGAAAAAAGCTACCATGACAAAAGGAGAGATTACTTGAGGACGCAGGTATATTGTTTATATGGTTAGCATCAGATACGTTGCAGAGATTTCTACCGCAATTTTTTTCATCTTGTGTCTTTGCTACCACATCAGGCTGACATTAATCTGGACAATGGTGCCATCAGCTGCCGATGTCACATGACTGACGGGAAGGTCTCTGTGGGGACCATGACTCTTCCTCTCCCCAACTCCATCAACTTCATCAACGCTTTCAGGAACTTCCGCCATCTGAGCGAAAACTCCGTAGTGTTCTCCATCGTGGTGTCCGAGTACATCCTGTACATCTTACTAATGGTTTTCCTGTGCGTGGACTTTCACAGACTATGGGTAAGCGTAAAGTTGATTGATCCTTAAACTTCAGAAGTTTAATGGTAACCGTGCTTTTCCCGTTGAAACGTCATCTTTCTCAAAACACTAAACCAAGTCGTTCAAGGAATCAAAAATGTGACGAACAAATACACCAGATTGCCGCGATTGAACTTCCAGTTCATTTAGGGTTTATTTTGTTGCATCTTTTGATTAATGTCAGTTTTGTTTATATTTATGGCGTTAAATAAAAGCAACTTCATGTAGATGACTACGTTATGGGTTTTTAATCTATCCTTAGAGTGCTCGTCGAATAAGCCCCATCTCTGGAGAGTGTGGAGGAGCGAACAGCAATGGGAAGCCTCTGTCCAAAGTGAGTCTGGTTCCTCCAGACAGGATGCCTGCACCTCACGTCTTTCAGATCACGGTCACCACAGGGTCCATGTTCGGCGCAGGGACCACGTCACGGGTCGGCTTCCAACTGTACGGGTCAGAGGGCACATCTTTAGTCAAGATGCTGAACCCGGAAGGAGAGGTCGGTGTTGGTGATATGTGTAATCAGTGTTCACCATTTTCTTCTAACCGTACTTTCGGTATACCCATAATACTAGATTCAAAAGTCAAAGACATTTCTTCGTTCTTGTTTTTACATCCCATTCATAAACAAAACGTTGATGGTCGAGTGCGTATACTAATAACATATATCAACGATATACACTAGGCAAATAATTTTGTTTTCTATGGTTGGCGTATTTAAGACCAACAACAAAATACGTTTTAGAAGGAAAACTGATACATAGTTCTCATTAGGCAACACAACATATACGTCCTAGCGTATATTCTTTGACATATAAAAACGACAAGGGGAAACGATAGGCAAGTAAACGAAAAATGTTATTCATTTCCTGTTGGTAATTGCAGGCATTGGTGCGAGGAAGTACTTTGCACTTTGTCATGCCCGTGCGAGAGTCACTTGGAGAAGTGATGTTGTTGCACATCTGGCACGATAACTCTGGGGAAGGCGACAATTCATCGTGGTTCCTCGGAAGTTTTGTCGTCAGAGATGTAGAGAAGGATGTGGTGTAAGACGCAAAGGACATTTGCAAGCCGATCTCTTTGTCCAAATTGTTCTGCCAGTTGTTTCTTTCCTACTCTGCAGCACTATGATACTCAATTTCGTCTCGTCTCGGCATGTTTGGTTTGGGAGAATGCAAAATGCCTTGCAAGATGGTTTCAATTCGCTCCTTCCAATTTGAACAGGAACGCGAGTGAACTTGACTAAATGTTCATGAATAAAGACAATAGGCATGTTCGCTTTTTCATCTACTTCTTTATTGAACAGCAAATTATATCGGCGACCGAATGATTGATATGTCTCCATGTCATGGGGAAATCTAGCATGATCGAAAACAAAACAAAAAATACAATTGTACTTTACTTAATCAACCCCTGTGGTTGCTTTTCAGGTCCTACTTCACCTGTAACGACTGGTTATCAGCAGAAAAGGGGGATGGCGAGGTGCAGAAGGTGGTTCACGCTAGCACCGAGGAGGAGCTGACATCCTTTACCAATGTCTTCATTGAGGCAACCAGAGATGTGTTCTACGATAAACAGCTGTGGGCGTCTTCCCTTGTAGCAACTCCGGGTCAGTATGGTTTTTATGAAATGTAGATATATAGACATATTTTAATGAAATGATAAAAAGAAATCAGCTCTCGCGTGCACGATTGCTCAATACATTTTGTAGTAAAACAGTTGCACAATTAGAAAGGTGACAAATAGTTTTTTTTTTTACATTTTGCTCGGAGTAGGATCCAGCTTCACCAAAGCCCAGCGTCTGTCCTGCTGCTTTACCCTCCTGAACACCATGATGCTGGCCAGTGCCATGTGGTACAGGCAAGAAAACACAACTGCTGACACAAGGGTGTTCAACCTGGGTTTCGTCCGGTTCACCATACAGGTAATGTTCATCACTTCATCGTTCGTTACTGTGAACCATCGTCATGAAAGGTGATTATGTCATCATAATTAAGTACCTTGTTGTAGATTTATCAAACGTTGTTGTAGATTAATTAAAATCAATTTATAAAAAAACAGTATTAATTCACTATGTGTGTTTATCATTATCCAAATGTTAACAGGAGCTGTACATTAGTCTCATGACTGCTCTGACCGTACTTCCCGTGAATTTGATGCTCCTGCAACTATTTCGCTTGGAGGCGCCACTGTATGCGCACACTCCGGAGATGGTGATCTGCCAAGGTATGGAAAATTGGCAGTTATATCAAAATTGTAGTTTAGATGTGGGAATCTCTCGTGCATTATGTATGCCCTTGATGTCATTTTAATTACTAGGATGTTAAGTTTTACTTTATACAACTATTATTTTTTTTTTCAAATTTGGGTAATTAGTTGTTGCCATACTTTGATCCATGTACAATTGTCGTGCAATAAAGTTCTTTTCTTTTTAGGGATGTCTCATAAACGATTGTATGTGCCAGAATACTAGTATGTGATCTTACTAGTCTGATCTAAAGAATATCCAGACTTGTCTAATGTACAACATTAGGTCATTAAATAAAAGCCTTGTGACTTGTTCAAGATTGACAATTATCTGTAGTACAGTAGAAGCCAGTTAATTGCACACCGGATAATCGCACACTTCTGTTAATTGCACGAAATCCCAAATCCCATGGTGGTGCGGTCCAGCTGTATAACTTCGCTTTGTTGCACCATTCGGATAATTGCACGAAATATACTGGCAAATGGGGTGTGCAATTAAGCGGCTTCCACCGTATCATAAGTTTTCAATCATTCATGTTGAACCTCAGGATATTTTCGGAAATGTGTCTTCCGCGTGGCCAAGTACGTGGCGTGGTTGACCGTGTTCCTGGTGTCCACCAGCTCCGCGTTCTTCGTCATCCTGTACAGTATGGACTGGGGCAAGGAGAAGAGCGACTCCTGGATGAAGGCCTTTATAATGTCCTTCATGGGTTCCAGCTGTGTGGTGGACACTCTTCAGGTGACGTGACTTATAGTTATATCTCACTGCACTAGGGGCACCGTTGTGGCACTGCGGGGTTTGTTCACTGCGGCACTAGTACTGTTGTGTTATTTTCGCCGATTTTTTTTATAATGCAACAAAATACAAAAAAAAAACGTTAGAAAATTAGTTCTTTATCTCTAAAAGTCGTGCCGTATCCTTCAAACCCTGCAGTGCCGCACCGATTACCCAAGTGCAGTGAGATACCACTTTTCTTATCAAAAATACAGTATTGTCAATTCTTCATACAAGCTTTCTTTGGTAAACTATTCAATCTTGTATCCACGACATATTCTCTACAGAGTATTGGCCAACTCAAAGCACTGCGAAGGCCGTTGTAAGTGATAGGAATGTATAAAGTGTGTAAATGAGATATTGGAAACAGTATCAGCATTTGAACTTAAAGTGCTTAAATTGGTAAAGATTACAGTGGCACTTGATTTTAAAAAAAACGTGAATCTGCACAGATTTTGGCTTTTAAGTAATACGATAGGTTAAGGTTGTAAATTTAAGGATCTAGGAATGAAATTATACCAAATTAACGAACATGGCGGTCAATCGGTTATTATCAAATCAATCGGTTATTATTTTGAGGCCTGCAAAACCCACAAAGATTTCCAAACGTTAACTGACGAAAACAAAACTTTAACCCTATTAACGTCACATAACCCACTTATTAAAGAAATTTAAATTAAATTAAATTACATTAAGAGTGGGTCACTTCGTCTTTTGCTGCTTCAAGAAAAGAAGTCAAACCCCAAATGTTTAGATTGTAGCTCTTAGCTCACTAGAAAAGCCTCTTGTTTCTAGATATCACCATACCAAAGTCTTTTTAATTTTCAGTATGTTTGCCATTTATTCTGTATGTTAAATGTTGCAATTATCCCACAGGCAAGAACTTGCAAATAAAATTTCTATTGAAATCTATTCCATATAGATCTTTGTGCTTGCTGTGGTCCTGGCGTCCATCTTTAGTCTCCAGTTCCTCGCCAAGCCGCCGACTATTCGGAGGGAAGACCTGCAGCTGAACCTGTGGAACTCAACAGGTTTGAAGTCTCCATTGTCGTCTAGCTATAGTTCATTTGCGTAGTCTAGAGTCATAGTCTGTATTAGCCTGGCTGGCAGTTGTTGTTGCTAATACCTCTGGCGCTTTTAAAAGTCTTAAATTTCTGATATTTACCTTCTGTTCATATGTTGCCCTTTTCTTAACCTTATTTTGTGTATAATTTTGCACAGTAACACAAAGTAAATGTAATGGTATCGCACAGATACGACGTTGAACTAAACGATTGCGGTCAACGCAATTCAGAATATGGCTGTAAGATGAAGACTTTATTTGAAAACATTTCCAAACTTTTTATCATTTTAGGTATGTGTCTTTAATGCGCGAGCTCCATCTTTGACATTGTTGCCCAATCATGCCTTTCACGTCCTAGCACCAAAGAAAGTCTACCCACCTGCCAAGCCTAATATGCAGTCTGCTAGGAGGAAGAAGAAGCTGAGTGAGAAGTCAGTCTCGGTACTGAAGGAGTTTCTTCTTTTATTCATCTTTGTGGTCCTCCTCTTCTACATCGCCCAGGTGGACAAAGACCAACATGCCTTTTACGAGACACAGACATTGTCTCGCAATATTCTGCAAGAATATGACGCGGTAAGCAAAGGCAAACTTGGAGTTGTGTAGTGCAATTTATTCATGAAACATTGTAACATGCATCACAATCTTCACCAAGAAAACGAAACGCTATCTAATGCAATTGGACCAAGATACAATTCCCTACATATTGTAAGTAAGGAATTAAAAGTATTGAACTTTGTAGCCAGCTCTTAGTCTAACAGTTACAAAAAGTATTGATTTGAGTTGATGTGCTTCTGAATTCTTGTTCCCCGCAGTTTTTCTACTCATAATAGCATCCATTTACCCAAACTAATTCATACATCAAAGACACCAATTTTGGGCGCCGCCGTTTTGCGTCAGTGACCTCGTTTTCATTCCGCCGCCTGATTATGACGTATGGTAATATAATGTCCTGACTCCTGATGGTGATCTAAAATTTACCTACAGATCAGAACTCCGGACCAGTTTTACGTGTGGGCTGAGGACGTCCTGCTGTGGACTCTTTACCCGGCTACCTGGTACAACGGAAGGGACATGAAGTACTTAGACCGGCAGTTTGCACACAACACGGGATCCTTCCGCCTCGGTCCTCCACGTCTGACTCAAGTTCGACATCTTCCAGGTACGTCTTGAGAAGTTTACCTGTTCTTCAGCCTTAATATTAAAGCAAATATGTTTCTTTTTTTACATTATTTTGATTTGACTCTATGGATGACATCCTTGCATATTTTCTTCGTTTCCCAAAAAAACAAAATAGATTTAGCACTTAATTCGTACAAAGCAGCTGCAAAAGGGGAAGGATGTATGCCTTGATCTGAAACAAAAATCACAAGACAGATACTAAAGTCGTAGAATGATGAAGTAAATTTAGATATATCAGAGAGGAAAATGCAACTACCACTAACGAAGAATCTGTTGTTCGTCATACCAAATCAACATGGCCTTACTGGACATTTCCAATGACCACTAAAATCGAGTACATATATTAACAATATCATATGTTAATCCATGCAGATGCCATGGCACGGAATGCTATTCATGACCTCGGCTGGAACTTGGACTTGGGGAATGTTTCTGGTAACTGCTGGCGATTCGAGGTTAAGGACTTGTTAGCTCGTACAAACGACACCTTCCACTGCAAGAATCACCACTCGTTTGACGTGCCTTTAGGCCATGACTCCGCCGTGTCATTCTTTGGCATCTTGAGACAAAACGAGTTTATCGACAAGTACACAAAATCCGTGACAATCTCAGTAAACGTCTACAATCCCAGCCGTAAGCTGTTCAGCACTGTGAAAATGGTCATAGACCGTTCTGGAGTCGGGCATCTCGTGCCAACGGCAACAATCACTTCATTCAGACTGTTTCAGTACGAAAGTGATGCTGACTTTGTGACTTTGTTCATGCACATTTTATTTGCACTGCTGTTCTTCCTTATGCTATATAACGAAATCAAAGCAATGAGAAACATGGGATGGAAATACTTCACTTGTAAATGGAACGCCCTCGGTTGCGTTAGCCTCATCGGTACAGCAACAGCCATCTCCATCTTTATCAAGCGGTATGTGGTGGCATCTGAAACACTCGGAATCGTCGCTGGAAGTAAAAGTACGTCCGCCATGTCGCTACTTATTTGACAAGATTATTGTTTTTGTTTTTTTTTACGAATGCAAACAAGACGCCTTTAACCCGCATTATTATATAGCCAGGCGCCGCTGACCAATCAGAAGGCCGCCAATTCCATGTTGGTTATGACGCCGTAACACATAGATTCCGTCCAGCCCGGTGTGTATCGTTTCTTCTGATTGGTCAGAAGTTGCATCGACACACAGCCTCGCTCACTCGGTGGTTTTATTCGGTGGTTGTAGCAAACGCCAAGGCGTTATGACACCATATACACCTCAGGGCGGATCATTAACCCTACCCTTGATTGAAGACAATTTTTTTGGTATAATACACAATCATCCTTATGACACAATGCTTTACTTTTCTTTTATCGACCAGGTGAGATGGGATTTGGGCGCTTTGTTGACCTGCAAATTGCTGCATATTGGGATGATTGTTTGAAGCACATCTTGGGTCTTGTAGTCTTCATCAACACCGTGTCCTTACTTCGCGTCGTCCGCTTTAGTCAAACGATCGGCAAACTCCTGGCCCTGCCAGGTATCATGAAGGGAGAGCTGATGTGTTTCTTGGTTGTTGCCTCCGTGGCATTTACGGCCTTCGTAAGTTCAGGTACGTACTACAAAATCATAGCGTAGTTTATTGTAACTTTGGTGCATTGTACAATACTCGATGCTGACAACTTATTTGTCCATTGCTGGTTTCAGGACATCTCATATTTGGCAGCCAAATGGCATCTTACACAGACCTGCAACACACAACTTTGGCACTGTTCGAGATGATGCTCGGCAGGTTAGTTTTACAAAGCAGTGTGTAATGATCTTAAATGTGAACCATAAAGTATCGTATGGCGCAATCGGTAAGGTGTTTGACCCAGACCCAAGAGGTAACGGGTTCGAAACCGCTGATTTGTCTCGATGTTGTGTCCTTGGATAAGGCACTTTACACGACTTTCTTCCCTTCACTAAAGTGAAAATGAGTACCTAGCTTCGGTTAGGGCCCTCCTCGAATAGGACGTTAAATGGAGGTCCCGTATTTGAGAAGAGCCACACCTCGAGCAGTTAAAGAACCCACCTCACTTATCGAAAAGAGTAGGGGTCCTTCCCGGTGTGACTGGTTCAATCCTACAGTCTTATGATCGCACCTGGGGCAATTACTGTCGTATTAAGGTCACCTGTGTGGCGCCGTATGGCAGCTCGCTCCAGACATAGCCTCGCATAATGCAAGCTGCTCGCAATTCAGCCCCTTGTTGTCAAAAGAGAGTAGTCGGCGCACCCTGTACCCAATAACATTATGTTTTAGCAAGTAGTCAAGAACGTTATCTCATTGCTTGTTGTTATGACTCTAGATTCTTCGCCGAAGACATGTTGGATTCCAAGCCTCTGACCGGGCCGATCTTCTTCTCCGCCTTCATGATCTGCATCTTCATCCTCCTGGTGAACTTCCTCATGACCATCATCTGTGACGCCATTTCCGCTGACGTTGACGTCAACCATGACCGTGAACTTGCCGATCACATGTGGAGGAGCTTCTGGGCTATGCTGGGGTTTCACAGCACACCGGAGAAGGAGGATAAACCAGGTAAATCAAGCAAAAGTACACGAGTAGTTATTACATCGCGTTTCTGTCTCCGACATTTATACAACTATGTGGATACACTAAAAGATAAACGGAACAAGACAACCGGTGTAGTGGTTAATTTGCTGTTCAACATTGTATAGCATATAATGCTACTAAATATGCTTCGCGAATAAATATTTATATTTCTGTTATGGTTGGGCAGTAATTATGTTCAAATGATAATAAAATCAACGGTTTTTAATGTTTTCTTTTGTTTTGTTTGTGAAGATGTTTTGAAGATGGAAGAGGTGAAGGCAAAAATATGCATCATTCGGAAGAAGCTAGATGAAGGTCTGGACATCTGCGACTCCATCCTGCCTCCGCATCGACAGGAAAAACACCCGAAGAGCCAAGACGTGCCCAGCTTCTTGCACCTTGACCCTTGTAACACGTCTTGCCAAATCATTCGCGAAGAACGTAAGTTAGCAACGATTGTCGAAGAAAATCAAGATACCACCACGGGCATGGAGGTCGCTCGACCACCTGTTGATGCTAACGTTAATTCAGCGGAGGTAAGGATGCGGACCAAGCGAATTGAGAGCATCATTCAAGGGTAGATCGCGTTACAGCCAAACACAGTGATCAGAAGGTGCCTCGGCCTATTCGGGTTGCAACAGCTCCACGTGAGAAGCAAACTCTGACATCTGCCACACATGCTGGTGAACGGCAATCTTCACGGAACATGTGGATCCCCGATCTAAAGCTTACCACTGAAGACAAGGCTGTACTCCTTTGTGATGAGATGCTGACAGACAAACACATCCATGCCGCACAGATGTTACTCCGCCGTCTGTATCCAGGGCTGGGAGGACTACAAGATACGGCAGTAGGAGCGTCCGTGTACGGATATACACGTGTCTCCGGAGACGGTCTACAGATTCACCACACCGGATCCCTCCACTGGGTGGTCTCATCCTCCATAGGTGGACATGTCAGCCTTTATAACAGCATGCCCGGTAAATTAAATGCATCGCTGGAGTATCAGCTGTGTCAGTGTTACGCGCCACCCCCCAACATGGACACAGGCGTACTGACTGTGAAAGTACCAAGTGTGCAGCAGCAGGGGAGCAGGTATAGCTGCGGACTGTTTGCCATAGCCTGGGCTGTAGACATCGCGATGGGGACGGATGTGACTCAGGTCAGGTACAAGGAGAGCAGGATGAGAGCCCATCTCCGGGACTGCTTCGAACGCGGTCACCTGTCTCCCTTCCCACAGGCCCTTCCTTTCACCAGTCTGCGACCCAGTACCGTTCACCGGATTACTCTAGCTTCAGCCGCTACCGGTAAACATGCCAATTCAAAAAGCCTGCAGGACTGATCATTCATGTATGTGAGAAATGTCACCAACCGCTAGGTCAAGAAAAGTTGAACAGTTGCAAGAATTAGCTCTTGTCTTTTCTTCCTGATCAAGAGGTGCTAACAAGTAGTTCACAATCATTATTTCTACTTTAAAGACAGGTGAAAAATTTTGTTTGACGTCTGACCTGGCGAATACGACGGAAGGACTGAGATATGACGAATTTTTATTGCCATTGTTATCATTGTCATTGTTTTTGCTGTTCCATTGTTATTGTTACCATTATTGATTATTATGTGTTAAGTTGTATTTGTATGTGAATGTATACTAACAAGGTCCCCTTCAAAGCAGTTAGAGTTGTAACACTGAGCTGGGCAACACTGGTAAAAAATGACAGAAAAAGATTAAAAAAAGATCAAATTCGTTTTGCTACATTAATATATCAATAGCACTGTCGATATTGCTTCCTGAATCTATAGTTGTTGAGTAGATTGATACCAAGTTCTATGTATTATGATGTGTTACTTTTCAAGAGGTTTACAAAATGTAAGAATATTCAAATGAGACGTTTGACATACTGTGATGTTTTTCCTGCAAACATAAGGTGTATCAGAATACATGTATATACTTCAACTTTTACTAAAATTACAACTTTAACGAAATACGGTAAACATATATCATCTGACTAACAAAACCAATTACGTCAGACTCATCATTTCTCTTACTGTGGGCATGTCTTGGATTCTTGATTGTATTGAGTTGTATTTTATCATAGTTACTGGTGAACTTGGCTTACAACACCATGTGTATTTATTTTCGCGTTTGAATTCATGTAGATAAAAATTTAACCCTCAAGCACCCGACCTTTTTTGCGACGAAAATGACCGACGTCATAATGTCGTCACATTACATGTTGATGACACAAAATTTTGTGAGGGTTAAGGGTTACATTCTTATTATCGTCTGAAAGTTTAGTAGTCATACTATAAGTGGTTAATGAGTTAGCTTCCAAAGTTTGGTTTAAAAACTGCACATTTTTGCTGGGGTCCGTTTGGACCCCAGAGGGACTGAACACAAGCTTTGTTTATAATTACCACATAATTGTACCAATCTTTGCGAAAACCTGGGAGAAGGTATAAGACAATTGGCTGGCAAAGTCACGGAAGGATTTTTTCTTCAGATTAAAGATGTTCAAATGACACTTCAAAATGTACGCCTGGCGTCCAAACGGACCCCACTTGGGTGTTTGAGGGTTAAAGCGATAACTTTTTTGCCTACTATAGACAGCTTGCAGGCAAATTTGCACTCAAATCAGATACCTAATGTCATGTTAATCTGAATTATCTTTACTATAATGTTTTTAATGTATTGAAAGAGTGCAGATAATAGATATACAAGTCAATTCATACAGATGCCCCACATATTGGGCAAATCTCCACAATAAAATTGCTAGATGTGAAGCACATGTATATAGAATAACTCTTAGAAGAATTTATCTCCAATAAAAATCGCCATTGTGCTTTACACTTTTGTATTTAGTTTTGGTATTTAGTTTACCGCATTTAAGTCAACGTGTGTTTTGTTCTTGTAAAAAGTCAAGGTTTTTTGGTTGCCATAATTTATGGCAAATTTGATATGTGTATACGTATATAACTTAACATAGCTTAAAGTAATTTCATAATGTCAAAATCAAAAGCAGTTTGTAAGTTGTTTCTTGATTCAATAAAGTAATCGAACTGATTTAGACTCCTTATATGTTACTTTTAATGGGCGGAGTAATTATGTCAAAGTATACACAAGCATGCTTTATACATATTTATACAAGAAAAAGGCAAAAAATAATTTTTACTTTCAATTCAGCCCTTGCTAACTATACAATCATGCACCGTAAATCCGTATCATCTGCTATTCTCGCATAGGACTGTTTAGCCACAGTCGAGGCTGTAAGGCTGATATCAATTAGGATTTTACCATGGTCAATATTGACCGAAGGAGGCCATATATAGCCTATAGGTAAGCAAGAAAAGTGAATGATATATAAGTGATGCTCACATATACTTTTTATTGCCACAACACCACAGACTTCCCGTATTATTATTCCAAAAGGAAACGTTCTAAAAAGCAGCATATTTGATTTTTTAAACAGCCATACTATGTCTGAACATTGCGTCTGAAGTGACTTCTTTAGTTTGTCTTGGATGTGACTTAGTTTGTCTTGCATCCAGTCAATGTACTCGTTTAGTCAATGTACTCGTATGTGACCAAATAAAGACAGTAATACATTTGCGTATAAGACCCTTTTAAATCACTTTTAAGCAAGTTATCCATTCGGTCTCCTGAGCTATTTATGGAGGGAAATCTCATAAACATTTCTTTAGTAGTCACAAAGCTGGGCATGCCATACAGTTCTTGTGTCTAAATAGGAAGCCATAGTTTAGCGAATACTACACAACACTATCCTATATCTTGTCATGCCGTCAGCAAACGTAGTTATCTTATATGGTTTTTAAGTTTTCAAAAAAAACTAAAAGATTTTCTTAACTATTGTGCCACGATTTACTTTAAACATTGTAATAGCGTCATATACACATACACTCGCTCACCGAGCAGTGTATGGCGTCTCGAAAAATTAGTTGAAGTGAATTGTTCCAATATATATTCAATTTTCGTTTCAACTTAGCTTGTTCTTAGCTAAGTCTTACCAACACTAAGTCTCGCCAACACTGACGAACTTTTAAGACGCTGTTGTCTTGTACAACTTTGTCACAATTTATACATTGTACTACCTTTCGCCTGCTACCATCACGAATAACCATAAGGTTCTATCATATCAAGTCATACAAATACACAAACAGCGTACGTCTAAGTAATATATACACCGCCATACATAGGTGTGTCTCAATAAACAACTACAACAGAAGAATCATATGTTGTATGTTTTAGAATGACTATACATTTCAAATGAGTATTGGGTAACTACTTGTACTGCCCGTATACTCCCAATACACAGAAACAGATAAATCTACCCTTTTTTTTACACCAAAGTTTCCTTTCCAGAAAGAAGGCAACCTGTCATAGCTTTATAAGCTTGATACGTAACCTGTTTGTACACGACAATAAATATGTTCTTTAATTGCAACTTCTGGCTCACAAAGTGACGCCACAACATCACACGTCCATCTTGTCTAAGGCGTGGCTAATGGTGTCCAACTCAGCTCGAAGCTCCTGGATCACGCGCGCCACCTGGCGAGTGCTGTTCAGAACTTCAACCGTCTGCGTGTACGGGTTGTATCGCACGGTGAATGGGCGTTTTATACTCTTGGCAAAAGACCTATGAAATGAAAGGTGTATGGTCATGTTCAATCGAAAGATAGTCTGTCTTTGACCATAGAATTGTTTTTGAAATCTGTTTATCAAGCAAATGATCACAAACTTTAATTTCTAATTTGTGCACTGAGCATCCAAAATCTTCTGTCCATTTTGTTGTGCATTGAGTTAATGACCTATCTTTACAAATTCAAGATGGTGGACTCAAGATGGCGGATCCCAGGTGGTAGATAAAATATGTGTGACGTACTTTTTCCATGTCCCCGTTGTTGGTTACGTTGCTGTACAAAACACATTTCAAAATATTCTGAGGCCCATGCATCATTTCAGACAACAACTAGTCCTAGCACAATGTGAAATTTACCTCATCTGCTCCTTGGCCTCATCAAAACTGTGGGACAGGAAGTAGACGTCCTGATAGGTGGTGATGAGGCATTCCTGCTGAACAACGGCTTCCGGGTCAAAGGGCAGAACTTTATCCTCCTGTGTCAGTGCATGCTGGGTAAAAACATTGATCGTTTGTTAGTACTGATATACAGCTACAAACCATGTAATTGCTACTCTCTTTATGGTGTATTTATGATGTCTAAAAACGTGTTGTATGTTAGGTAAACTATCTAATTTCAACCCCCAAACAATCAGTGATCATGAATGTGGCTGAACTTTCGTCCTTACTTCAACCAAGGAGGTTATAAAGACTTTTTTTAACCTCCTTGCTTCAACTAAGCACAATTAATGTTTGTTAGGGTAACAGGTCATTTCGCCACCATGCCACGTCAGCAATTGCAACGTCATTTTGCCACAAAGTACGTCGTTTTACAACAACGCACAAGTCGTTTCGCAACAAAGCGCAAGTCATTTCACCACATTTAAATTTTATTTCTCTAGATGGCTTAATAGCATTACTAATCGTATCACTAACACCATTTAAGTATTGATAGATGTCCACGAATGAAATCATGACACCTTTTCTCGCTATCGAAATGTCACAATAACTTGGTTGTTAGACTGAATCTCTTAGCCTCCATAGCAGGCTTTCTGGGGCCTTTTTTTGGCTCATAATACAATTTTACTGGCCATTTCTATTTGTACTCGGTCGCTGATTGCTGGCGTTTTCTGATTGCCGGCCTCCTTTCGGACCCACCTTTAACTCTCCGGCGGAGGACAGCAGCCCTGCTCCGTATGCCCTGATCTTTCCGTCCTCTTTACACAGGCCGAACTCCACGGAGAAGAAATAGCACTGCAGGCAGTAAACAAACTCACTCTTTAAAATGGTACACAAATGAACTCTCCAACAAATATTAGAAGAAAGAATCATCTAAACTTGTTATCTGCAATTTAAGTCACATTTCCTCTGCAAATGGTGTCTGTGTGGCGCAATATGGCTAGAGCGTTGGAATCAGAATCAGAAGGTCCTGAGTTCGATACTCGCCATGACCTTGGCCCCATGACGGTGGAGTGACGCCTACCGAGCCTCACGGCTAATCTGTCTAAAGGTGCCAAAAACACCTACGGATTTGGTGCTGCCAGTGTGTCAACATCTGCACACTTGCTACTAAAACTTGCCCTCTGCAAATGTATATTTCTTACAAAGAGAACAAATTTAAAGGTATCATTTTGTTTCAAGAAATCTGCCCGAGATGAGGTAATGCCCCTGTCACGAAACGCGAAAATCGACATCTAAAGATCTTAAGATTAGCCGACCTTCCAGCGATCACGAAGCACGTCCGAAGATCGTACATAATGTGACAGGGGTATAAGGAACATGATCAGATCGTATGTTTAACTTATACTGGACAGAGAATGATCTACGATCACGTAGAGCAAAAAGCAAAATGATATACCACGGGAATTCTACCGTAGAAAGCGATTGAAGATGATCTCACCGTAGCCAGCTTTTGGACTTCCTCGTCCGAAGCACCGAGCGAAGCCAAACCGATCTCGTGTGAGAACTCGGCAAAACTCGGGTCGGCCAGCATGGGCACGTGACCCAACAACTCGTGACAACAGTCCCTGGGGAAAGTAGATATACAAGTTCTTTTAATTTTTTAATTCAGTCGAAAATTTGGTTGAGTAAAATTTTTGTGTTGGATATTACAGTTAAACTAGCTCAAAAACAATAAAGATAGGTTGCTCACGGTTCTGGGGTGTAGAAAGGGTCGGTGCTATGGCGGATGTACTGGGTACAGTGGAACACACGGAAGGCAAGTCCTGCCAGGAAGTCACGTGGTGTCAGGTACCCCGCCACGGGCCGCAACTGGAAACCCGTCCGTTCTGCGGTCAAAGGTCACATAATCTTTTTTTAAATATTTTCTGGTTATCTAAATGAAATATTAACAAATATCGTACCACATTTGAAAAAAATGGAAAAATTCTCCCCTTTAAGCAACAAAACAGTCATGAAAATACATTGTACTGAATATTGATTTACTTTAGAAGCTGATATAAGTATAGATTGATTATAAAAGGAATATATTTGCTAGCAGATACATAACTATTCTACTTTTACTCAGCAACAATGTAATAATATACTTATTTAGTTAATCATCACCCCCGGGTAATAATGGGCCATTCCATATTACTTAAACCTCCGGAACGGAATTGTCCCAATATGACACCACAATGTAAGAACTGACTTTTTAACAATTACTGATTCATTGCAAATTGGACTATTCCAAATCTTGACGTTTATTTATACAAGAATGAGGTTGCTAACCTTTGAGAAATGCTGACACATCTTCCAGCTGAGGGATGTTGTCTTCTCTGAGAATAAGATTAAAAGATAAATTTGCAAAGACGTATAAATCATCCAAAGCGTAAAGATTAAGATATAAAGACTATGTAATCATACATACATACTTTACCAACTAAGAGTATAATGGTTAATGGTTATCGGTGTACTTAAAATCAGAAGGACCCCAAAATATACATTTTTAGTCGAAAATTGCCCCAAACAACTTTTTTGTACAAATTATGTTTTTAGACAAATCAATTTGCATAACATACTAAAGAGACATATTTCTTGAATGTATGATTCAACCAAAATTTAGCTTTGTAAGTTGAATTATTACAGCAGTGACATGGCTATTTGCGGGGAAATTGGTTACCTAGCAACCGTTGCTAAGAAACATGCATTTTGAATTGGCTCCACTCTTGAAAATATTCAGTACATACTCAGGATTCATCAATCCAATTTTCATGCTTCTATTATATTTCGCACAATTCTAGCAATTTTTTGCACCAATTGCCTAGACTAATATGGTGGAGCTTTGACCAAAGTGCTCTGGGTTCGAGATTACTTACCTATATCCGCAGTACATGCGCAGTAGAGGCAGGTTGTTGAGGTGCTGTTGACAGGCGTGTGTCGGGTAGAGTGACGTCAGCTCACGGTACACGGCACCCCTGTGGAACAAAACTCATCATTTTTAAAAAGGGATTTAAGAAATGATTTATGAAAAACTAAAACCGTTCTCCAGCAAAAAAAATGGGAAATCCGTATTTTTTAATGGAACCCGGTCGCTGTAAACAAGTGACAATGTATTTGTGACGTCATTAATTGGTCAAAGGTTGTTGGAAGTCGATATCAATCTTCCCTCGTCCGGGTCGGTGCCCCTTGGTGTAGATTGCCTCATTTGGTCATCTTCCAAAGTAGGCGCTTTCAACTTTCTTTGTTTTCTTTCATGCTCAAACAAGAAAAACTAGCCGAACATTGAACAATCACCTACAACATGTATGTGTTCGGAAGGTCAAGTGTCATCATCATGATATTAGCCATGTTACCAGCAACAATCTAACCACCTACCATACAACAATAACTTAACTGTAAATAACGGTTACGAAATATTGAGGGAGGGTGTACAAAAAGTGCATGGATAATATTTTTAGTGCGTATGAACTTACCATGTGTTCACCTCTTCTTCAGTATACTTTATTCTTGGTATGGGTTGGCCGCTGCAAAAGGCAAGGAAGACGATGAGACATGGTAGACTTTATACCATTAATATTGCCCGTACAATTAGCTGAACTGGACTACTTGTTACCCACGCACAACATGTACATACAAAGGAAGAAAGGCGACCGTGAGTTAAGAGAAAGACAGAAAGAGCGAGAGAGAGAGAGAGAGAGCGAGAGAGGGGGGGAAGGGGGAAGAGAGAAAGACCCACACCGCGGTAAAAAATAAAAGTTGCTTCTTCTATTTTTAAGTCTTTTGTAGCATAGGTAATGTCAATCAAAAAATACAGCAATGCACCATCCTTTACTTACTATTTGTAATTCAGAGCGATCTCTGCGAACTGCTTTCTTCTTTCTCGGTAGACATTGTCCTTGAAACCCTGTGAATGGAAAAAAACAACACAGAATAAACATCCTAGTCATCATACCAAAAAATGTATGTACATTCTTCCCTCAGAGTCTATCAAGACCTCAAGTAAAACACACCGTGTTGTATTCTGTATTCTGACCTAATAAGATCGAAAACGAACGTCACTTAGTTATGGATTGTTCATGATATAATGATAAACGCACAAAGCTGCTCGCATTTCTGTCCGCGTGCTCTAAAGAATTCCCTACCACCCCCGTTAAACTCCACCTCCGGTTAGGCCGGGACACCTCCAGTTATGCCGCATCCACCTCCGGTTTTGCCGGTCCACCTCCGGTTAGGCCGCATCCACCTCTGGTTAGGCCGGTCCACCTCCGGTTAGGCCGGGACACCTCTGGTTAGGGCATCGGCTGTTTGGTACGACAGAAGTCAGAAAATCGCCCATACCAACAAAACCGAGGAACCTGATGCCACCCTTTGCCTCTATTTCGTTGGCTAGCACCTTTTCCCGAGTTTTTGCCAAGTTTGGCGGTCCACGACCCTGTAGTTCTCGCTAACACCCCTGACCTCCCGTCACGATGCTGACTCGGAAGTAGTGTTGGAGCGCGCGCTTATTTCGAAATTCTCGGCACCGGGGGGCATGTGGTTATAATTTGTGACTGAACAGCGGTCCCAAGTACTCGCTAGGATTCCTGACAGAATTTGGAATTAGCCATAGATATTCAGCTGGTATAATGTTGTAAGATGACGTCGCTGAGAAGAGATGCAGAGCCTTGTCACAGGACAAACCGGAGGTGTCTCGGCCTAAACAAGGGTGTACATTAACGCCAGTGTTCTTGTTATGATATAGTTTTGCCAGTATTGAGTTTGCGTTCTTTTAGGTAGGTATACAAAGGCTATTTTAACTTCTGAATTCATCTATGCCACACTTTACAGCAGGCCCTTCCCAGCCCGCGGCATTCTTTTTTAGCGTTTGCATTCCCACTTGCGAAAGTGATTCTAAACTTTTCTCTGTTTGCAGAGACGATTTATCTAATCATGTTTTACTCTGTGACAGGATGGTAACGTCCGGCGACAGAGTATTGTTTCTGACGATGTAACGCGCGTTCGCATCTGTATCTGTATGTTCCCTTTGCCACATGAGTAGTTTGGCATGTCCTCTGTACGAACTTGCACCATGATGCACTTTTTTCGCAGCAGCTGTTTTTATTATCGATATAATAATTTCAGAAATCACCCCTATTTCCTTGGTATTGTGGAAGAGCTAACCAATAGGCCATGTGGTTTGGTAATTCGCTTATCTCCAAGCAGATGCATGTATGGGGTTATGTGTTCTCTAACGTAGGACATCTGTCGGTGCAGAGGAATCCCTAGCGAGATGTTAGGCTTTGTGTCCTGGTAAGCAATCAGTGATATTAGGGCTTAATTTTCTTTTTGCGTGATAATGCACTATATCTTCGCGGTAGCTTTATATATCTTATAATCGATGTAATAATTTCAGAAATCACCCCTACGTCCTTAGAAGTCCAGATTTGCATTATTTCCGCGGGTTAGGCCTTGTGGTAATAAATAATGCCAAGCAGATGTTACAGGATTCTCGAAATTCTCTGATCGTTTTGTGCACGTCGTCACAGGCAACATTTTACAATGGTGTGCGTCTTCCATATGGGAAACTATGTGATTGTTTTCATTTGGTGTCGTTCTTTTGAGACGCTGATTTTGCTGCTGATGCGTACAGGATTGTGCTTTAAATTTGGCAGCTTTCAAGTACGTTTTTTTGTATAAGTCAATGTTTTCCTTCTACATGATAAAGCTAATATGCCCCTTGCAAGATCCGTTGCTCTCAGTGTGCTACAACCAGTGTGTCAATAGCCTAAGAACCATTTGAGAGCAGGCTATTGACAGTACAGCCGGCAGCCCGGGATGCCAGCCAATAAGAGCTTGTCACAAGACTTTCCCGCCATTATTCGCCAGTTTCTGATCTTTCTCTCGTCCAAGCCAACATAGCGCTGATGCCGCTGAATATGGGCGCTGAATTTTCTACTTGGGCCGAGTTCAGTGCAGCGCTTGAAGCGTTCCAGTAAGCCAACCATGTTGAGTGAGCATAGTGACTTCTTAGACGGTAGTAAATGAGAATGGCAAGCTGCAGACAACGTTGACAAGTCTATAGGGCAAAGGAACATGTCTACAGCGCAGCAAAATTTGGATTTGTCAATCATGGCAAACCACTATGTGTTTATCATGGCTAAAGCCAATGGATTAACATCACATGCAGATATATATTGTTGTTAAGTTCAGGATGATAGTGAGCCAATATCAATAGACATGATTTTTAGACTTTCTTGAAGCCTAAAAATGATTTATCACCAAGTATGTGGAATAGTGGAAGCCAGTTAATTGCACGTCGGATAAACGCACAATTCGGTCAACGGAAGCACAAAATCCCAAACCGGCTCCTATCGCTCAATTTTTAGTGACTTCGCTTATCTGCACGACGAAAAGTCACCAATGCCGGAAGATTGCACGAAAATTTGTCAAACATCGTCGACAAATTGACTGAAAATGCTAGATATCGTCAAACACGGTACAAATAAGCTGATAACTGTTAATATGCTACGTGAGATGAAACTATCACAGTAAATTTGAATCAAGATGCAGATGGTATAGCCTCTCTGGGGCCTTTTAGTCTTTTTTCGGTTCGTAATACACTTTTGCTGGCCATTTCTTTTTGTACTTTTTGTTAAGAATTGCTTAATAACTAGGAAAAAATTTATATGGATATGCAAAACCATTTTAGTAGAAAATACATAGATGGGCCCATGTTGTGCTGTCCGTGTTTTAAGAAATTTCGTTTTTTGTTGTTATATCAATTGTGGGAAAGATATTATGATAGATGTAGAAATGACATTCTTTGCAAAATATTGTCCAGTTGTAATCAGGTAGACAGGATGTCTTAAGATGTCCACTTCCAGCCATTAACTGTTCTATGAACTATCTCATTGTATGTTAGGCACCTCTTACGCACCCGGTGCCTCTGAAATCGCACCATCATGGAGCTGTCTGAACAATAGAGATGCATCAGGACCGTTCGGCACATGAACAGTTCGGTCCGGACATTTCGGTCCCAAGTTCAGGACCGTGAGTTTGACCTCAGGCTGAGGACACTTCGGCCTCCGGTTCAGGACATTTCGGGCCCGGGTCCAGGCCTCGATATAGTTATCTACTACCACGTTGCCCGAGTCGACTGAATAACGTATAGTCTTAGGGCGTATAATTGTACAGTATCATATACTGTTCTCCTGTCTACTCGAGGAAATCGCAATTCGTTTGGCCCTGTTACTTATGTGTACATGCATGCTATACAGTGTACAAATTAATCGAAAAGCTATGTGGAATTATGATAAAATGTTAAACATTAAGTCTTGAACCATAGCAAACACACTGACCTACCACATTTACATCTGAAACAGCAAAGAAGCTCGCCCGTAAAATCAAACCAATTTTTTTCGGCCGTTGTTGGTCATGGTCGGTAACGTATCAGCCATAGACGGGGCGCTCGGAACTAATGCCGACAGGTACCGGGCATCTCCGAACGCCTTTCAATATAGCAACCCGGTAGTTGAACATTAAAAAAATATTATATATCAAGTCGCGTTGTGGTGTACAGTCAAACCTGCCCGAGCGACCACCTCTTCTCAGCGACCACCTGGCTATTTCGACCGCTTTTTCTCGGTCCCGATTTTTCTCCCCATTGACATAAGCATTAAGCGACCTTTTCTCAACGACCACCTGGCCAACGCGACCGCGACCGGCCCAAATTGGGACCCATAACGACCGCATCATTTTCAAAATTGAGGTTTTCATCGATTTTTGATGATAACTAGCGCAATTTTGTGCCGAAATCGTTGTAAGAAAATGCGAATTTAGTTGTTACAGAAGATTTAAAATAAATCTATATCATTATAAAGTGAACGAATGCTGAAACGTATATAGCCTCATACTTTTTAAAGAAAGATCTGTGTAGCTCATACCTTTTTAAGAAAGATCTGTACGTTTGAGTGCTTTTGTCCAACTGTTCTGTACTGTACATTCAGCCGTGGGTAAATACGCTATCGGGACGTACCGGGCATCGAATTCGAAAGGTGCACCCGCCAGATCAAGAACATAGCGACGCATTAAGGCTTGTATGGTAGTTAACTGACAGCATCAAAGTTCCCTTACTGTCTAAAACGTTTGTGTACAAATACTTGAGCTTTAAAACACTGTATCGTATAAAAATTCGATAAAAGCTTGGGGTTAAATTGACAATTTACAGTGTGCGTGTTGTATTTGACATTAAAGACCTCGCCTCTTTGCGTGCGTGCAGTGTGCTTGCTATTTGCCATTCAACACAACGGAAACCATTTATGCTTTGCATCGGGCATGCTTTGAGTCGATACTCCTCTCAGCGACCACCTGTCCAAATCGACCGTTTTTTTCCGGTCCCCCGGGTGGTCGACTTGGGCAGGTTTGACTGTACTTTAATAGAAAACATCATGACAACATTACTTGACGCTTGGACTAGCTATCTCTTCGTTTTTTGTGTGTTTAATTTGCACAAGGCAGTACACTGAATTTGAGTTGATTTGAGTTTTCTTGTCAATTTGACAATCATCCACGCCATGGCAAAATACAATGATTACTATCACAAGGACACTGGCGTTAATGTCCACCTCCGGTTAGGCCGGTTTGTCCTGTGACAAGGCTTGTCTGTATCTCTTCTCAGCGACGTCGTCTTACAACATTATAGCAGTTGCATGAATATTTATGGCTAATTCCAAATTCTGTCAGGAATCCTAGCGAGTACTTGGGACCGCTGTTCAGTCACAAACTATAACCACATGCCCCCCGGTGCCGAGAATTTCGAAATAATCGCGCGCTCCAACACTACTTCCGAGTCAGCATCGTGACGGGAGGTCAGGGGTGTTAGCGAGAACTACAGGGTCGTGGACCGCCAAACTTGGCAAAAACTCGGGAAAAGATGCTAGCCAACGAAATAGAGGCAAAGGGTGGCATCAGGTTCCTCGGTTTTGTTGGTATGGGCGATTTTCTGACTTCTGTCGTACCAAACAGCCGATGCCCTAACCAGAGGTGTCCCGGCCTAACCGGAGGTGGACCGGCCTAACCAGAGGTGGATGCGGCCTAACCGGAGGTGGACCGGCAAAACCGGAGGTGGATGCGGCATAACTGGAGGTGTCCCGGCCTAACCGGAGGTGGAGTTTAACGGGGGTGCCTACTCTCTGTTCGAAAGAAAAATTCAACTACATTCGGGGAAGCGATAACCCTCACTGTGTGCAAGTAGCCAAATATATCCACGAATCCTTATACCGTAGAACCAATTGTGTAAATGACATGCTAGACCCAAGATTTATTCATACCTGTAGAAATCCATATAAATGTATGTCTGTTTAGTTGTACTGTAAGTAGTTCATAGACCTAACGAAAGTCGCTGTATTTTTGTCGTGTTAATGAATATTTCTGTATGTTTACCACTTACCGGGTGGTCAGCATCAAGATCATTTCCATACATGAGGACTCGGCACGCCGTCTTGTCCAGCTCACTGATTTTGCGCGGGAACCAGGGCACCTCGAACCCCTCCTCGACTGAAAAACACGCCAATAACTATGTCATTACAAGGCCCCATAGGTAAGTGCATGCATACAGTATTAAGTTGCTCATAATTGAAAGAAAATATGCAATTTCCTTTTTTATTTTTACAGTGGATTTTATACCATCTATGGCAAACCTGAGATGACACGTAACAGAATAGAATAGAGTAAAATGAAATAGAATAGAATAGAGTAGATGAGAGTGTAGAATAAAGTAGAAAAATAAAAATGAATAGAATAAAGCAAAAAAAATGAATAGAATAGAATAGAATAAAGTAGAAAAAATTGCATAGAATAGAATCAAATAGAATAGAATGGATTTGAATAGAACCAAAAAAAATAGAATAGAATAGAATAGAATAGAATAGAATGGAATAGAATAGAATAGAATAGAATAGAATAGAATAGAATAGAATAGAATAGAATAGAATAGAATAGAATAGAAT
The DNA here is from genome assembly GCF_000003815.2 of Branchiostoma floridae. Taxonomy (NCBI): domain Eukaryota; kingdom Metazoa; phylum Chordata; class Leptocardii; order Amphioxiformes; family Branchiostomatidae; genus Branchiostoma; species Branchiostoma floridae. The sequence goes on along the minus strand of NC_049997.1, from coordinate 4,857,864 downwards.
AGAATAGAATAGAATACCTTGTCCATTGTCCTTGCCCAGGCTATCTGGCGTGTCCACCTTGACCATCTTGGTCTCTCTCTGAATCCGACAAATCAGTTCGTTCATTCGGGTCTTGTCGGCTTCGCAGTCCATGTAGATTTCGACTTCCGATTTTCGCCGAAGTGAGCGTCGTGACTCGATATGCAGAACGCTGACCTGTTCTTCCTAAAACATTGTAAACAAAAATTCTTCAACATTTTTTTTAAAAAGATGAGGACCTATAATTATCAGTGTAATAGGTATTAATGGCTTACTCTAGATCCTCCAAATCTGCCCTATTCATTTCATATTAAGAAAGAAAATCTTAAGAGAGAAGTCAAAGAAACTACCTATAACAGGGGTAATCGACTTTTCTTCCACTGAGACGAGGGCCGATACCGACTTCCAACAACCTTTGACCCGTTGCTTTCTGTTATCCTGAATAAGACCTAATTCAAATACAAAAGCTAATGTCAAATTCTTTATGATATGAAATGATTTTCCCATATAATTTTCCTGAACAGTAAATGTGTATTACTTGAAATAATTGTAGCACAGCGGCAAGACCCCCGACGTCCTTCCTCATAGACAGGATGACCGGAGTACGGACGGGTGCAAACGTCTCCTCACAAGGGAACGATGAGATGCGCCTACGGGTCCCTGGCCCTACAGTCTAAGCAATAGTAAGATATATGATGACATTGACTTTTGTTACAGCTTTTCAGTTCATTCGCAAATTACAACGTCAATACCCTAATCGAAACACCACCGCAAAGAAACTAAATCAATGACGTTTTCGCCACATTTTGCCAAAACAAGCCGCTAGGGGACCCAGACCCATACCACTTACTTTTGGCATCAGGAGCTGTCTACCACTTAAAAATCAGAGCCACAGTATGGCCAGAAGTTCCTCTGCAGTACCGTAACATGCCGCTAGGTGGCCTAAAATCTAGTCGTTTTCAGGTCTCATCAAGACCTACCCATATAATACCAATACAATCAATCAAAGCGCTCTTGAGTTAGGCTGGTCTTCTACATACGCTACCCAAAATATAACCTTCTTGGCGAAGGTAAATGCAATGCTACTATCTTCTAATGAATGGCCTATAGCTATGACACAGAGGCCCACGTTACTTTGCAATTGCTATGTTGGCTATATGGTAAGGTACACTTTTGAAGCAATAAGAATATCTACGAGGAATTTGATATGATTTTTGCATTGTATGCAACGCAGCTCCGTTGCCCATCAAATTCGGACCTGTTGGATACTTGTTGGGCCTCTGGATATACTGCCTTGCCAAAAATATATCTGCTTGGGGATAAAGTTTGTTCCATTTTTAAAGTTTATTCCCTTTTTAAAGTCTTTGGTATGAATCGGTCAGAGTCAAAGTCAAAGTAAAACCTTCTACGTAACAGGCAATCGCATTGGTAATCCACTTTGTAGTTTCTACGAAACATATTATGGTCTGTAAAATGGTACATGTATAAAATGGGTCAACAATGGCTATAGCTTGTGCTTACGCATGCTTAGGAGTGACGTAAGTTACACCAACTTTATAGACATTGGCATTGTAGCATAGGGAGATATTTCCATATCAGTGGATCACGGCTCAAGCGTTTTCGGACATCTGCAGTTCACATGACCCGCTAAAAACAATATTGAGTACAAAGATACTACAATAAAACGCAATAGATTCATTTTGGCCGACTAAACATATAGGTTCCATGACCCTCCAAAATAACCATATTAATCGAGTGCAGGCTTAAAAAAGAAGAGACTATATGGAAAATGATATTCTAAATATGAAATGATTTTCCGATAAAACTGCTAACACGTCGGTAAACAGTACCGTGAATAAATACAAATATCAGCATATGACTACTACAGTGAAACAGAAATTTTTGAGTAAAGATTCTCTTTGTGTTACAAATTCTCTGACATTTATTCTCTGGACTCTCCATTCATTTAAGGAACACATCTAATCGGGTGTTATTCCCTTTAATATAAAGGCTGAATACAACTTTATCAATTTATTTATACATATTTCACAAATCATCATATGTATCTATTCAAACCAATCCACAACGCAGACCAAAACAACGGAGGAAAGTCATACAGAAAAGTATGAAATAATCTAAATTTACATGCACTAAAGAGTTACACAAGTAAGGGATTATACATACCAGTTCGATATCAAATAATGTACACGTTACATTATGTAAATGTATAAAATATACCTGAAATATTCTTGAAATCTTTGACCGTATCAGAATCCACAGCACCTCTTCTGTGGTAAACTGTTTGGTACTTTTTCTGTCCGATGTATTTAAAGAAATAGAAAGACCCCACCCAACCAACAAACATTCCACAGCGATTGTCCGATAGCGACGTCATCAAAACCAGGGCATACGTCATTCATGACGTAACGAGGAAAATGCTTCAATGCTTTCCTGTGGCTACTATTTGTGTGTAGGAGTTATATAGATCCCTTCTTTATAGGACGTGCGTTAAGGAAAATGTGTTTAAAAAATATGAAAATTTGCTCTTTCTAGCAAATTGAGCAAATGACAAACTTTGCGAACACTTTTTCACAGTATTAAAGATGGGATCTTTTGTCTTCCACTGTTTCCAAAAATGAAGTCGAACCCAATAACGCAGAAACTAGAGTTAGCTTTTAGACTAAAGCAGACACTTGATTTATTTTTCTACACTGTTTGAATCTCTCATGTTACCTGCAATCAACCCACGCGCAAGCCTTTACAATAAACTTAATATTATCAAAACGGATTTTACGCTATTACAAATACCCCGCCATTTGATTCAAAACAAATATCCGTCTACGTAACCATTTATGGCTAGACAACTGAAAGAGTTAGCTGTAGTTTCATCATAGAATTTGATGTTTGGGAAATTAGCTGGACAAAAAGAGTTTCTGACGCATGGAACTCTTTGTGCGTAAAGGACCGCACGTAAATGCAATGGGGTTCGTTTAGCTTGGTCGCAGTTCCGTTAGTGGTTACAACAAAACGTCGTCATAAGCAAGCGACTTCATTTTACCGCCATTGTTTGCCAAGACGTGTATTTACAATTACTCTGCGTATAGCATCCCCTACCTCCATACAGTACACAAATTAGGACATTTTATTGCCCCCAATAAAGAATTAGCAAATGGAAGTAGCTCATTCGGTAGGCAACCACTCCTCTTCTAATATTTGATCTACAAATTTAGACCACAAACGTTGTACTCACCAATTTTTCGACGCACATAATCTTGTAGAGAAGACGTTTTAGAACGCTAGTGTTTAGACAAGACATCGCCTTAGCTAGCCACAAGACCAACCCTTTTTGATCTCTTTCGCGATGGTCTTTGTTCACCGTCTAAGCTTACGTCTTAAAATATAGATTTCGACGAGTTTTGAAAAACAATTCCTAAAAGAGTTTGACCTAAGTCAAACGATCAGTCGATAATATCGAATTCTGGGGGGTATTACGGACTTCTTGCTGTGATAATTTCTCTTTTCTCGCGAAGTTCCCGTGATTTCTTGAACTCTTTGATCGATACCCATCAAATACGAATCCTAAGATTTGCAGTGCAAATGCTCGCGAACTTTCGATGCTAGACTTGATATCTATAAAAGTACATGCAGCACTGAGCTTTCTGATATCATTCTTTTTTCTTATCGTCCTTCCTACAATTTCTCGAGTGAAAATTGGCGCATATGTTGGATCTAGAAATGTTGATTAGCTCTGCAACGTTATGTATTTTCCACAAAAAAATTGTGGGGTCGTGTGACGCAATTGGCAGAGTGGTCGATTCATAACCCAGAGGTTCTGGGTTCGAATGCGTTGGTGTGCAACAGATCTTTTGCAAGGCACTTGGGAAAGGTATTTTACACGCTGCGGTGAAAATGAATACCTAGTTTTGGTTAGGGCTGTCCCTTAAATGGAGGTCCCGTGTTTGGGGAGAGACACACCTCAAGCACATTAAAGAACCCACTACACTTATCGGAAAGAGCAGGAGTCCTTCCCAGTGTGAGTGGATCAAATAAATCTGTCAGGATATGCAGCTTGTACTGTTCAGTACGAACCTGATATGTTACACCATAAGGTGGTTTACCGGGCATACAAAACAAATAAACAAGCAAACGATGACAAAACAAAATGATTCCCGAAATTACTCGTATCACAACAGAAATGAGTTAGGAATGAAACTTTCATAAAGTACTCAGGTAGGAAAAATAAGGTTAGTTCTCTGCTGAGAATTCTTATCTATAAACATTTCTCTCTAACTAAAAATACCGCACGAGACTGGAATTAGATACATGATATAGTACGAAGTATGTCAACAAAATCTACATAAATATCTCTTATCTTATAATCCGTATGTTGTTTTTTTTTACAACGGATAAGGTGGCTAATGGTAAAATATCCAATATTTATGTAGCTTTTTGTAGGTTTCAGCAGGGTTTTACTTAACATGTTACTGTTACAGTTGAAAAAAGCAATCACAATACTTAACAGGCCCTCTTGTGGAATCGCTAGCATTAAAGAAGACAAGGCGTTTGTAATTTCTTCAAAGACAATACGAAATTACGTTGCGACAATCGTATAGTAAAACGTGGACGCAGTTTTGTCATGAGTACGAGCACAGCTTTGTTTAAAATCTGTGATTTGTTCAAAAATCACTTTTATTCGGGCCGCAAATTTTATCATACAACAATTGTAGCAGGCACAATGTAAGGCTTTTCAATGTAATGTTGGTGTACTACATAGAGGTGCAATGGCCACCCACTAGAAACGTCGCCTTTGATAAACAAAAAGCACACTACAGCACAAATTGCGTTTAAACAAACTCTGCTAATTTCAATTTGATGACCTCTACACAAAAAAAGTGTTGTCAAGAAAAGATGCAAGACGTACTTACCCCACCCTTGTTCAAGAGGGGACCGCAAGTCCCGTTGTTTAAGGGAAAGACGTCTGAAAATCTTCGCCCGGACAGTTTTCTTCCCGACATCTTTGCGGTGATTCTCAGACACCTTCTAACAAACATGGGGCTTGGCTGAAACAGAGAACAAAAATCATCTGATAACAGTACGTCAGAAGTGCACCTATCAATACGTTGCAGAAAGGGGCAACCTTTTTTCAGTGGCAAAGAAACTTCGTTTTCGTTAACAAAAGGTTCGTAGGCTCACGTTAGCGCTTTCTACAAAGATACTAAAAATGCATTTACGAAGAGTGGATGGAAAAAGGGGCATTAAAATTCACCTATTGGATATGAATGGCAAATATGGATTTTTAAGTCATAAAGATGTATTTGAAAGATTGTGTGGGCAGATTTTCGTTTGTATCCCGCTAGTAAAGTGTAGTGATTGCTGTACAGAGCCCTCTATTGTCGCACACCACTCAAGTGGCCAATCAAGCGCCATTTAACATACTAACAATGAGAACACGCGCGAATTTCCCGGGTTACGGGCTTGACATGCATCAGACGACAATAAAGACCACAAAACCCCATCTGGATTTGGTAAAGAACGCACGTGTTGGAGCCTGTTGGAGTTTTCCGGCACCTATTGCACCCATCTGCGTATTTACGTCACAGGCCGCAATTAGGGCGCTATTGATCGCTCCATTTTGCGGTAAACAGATGGTCCATACTGAACGTAGCACGACGTTCGGAATACGTACTTGTTGTAAACGTGTCGGCAAATGTAACTTTTATCATCATCAAACGCTAGTGCTACAAGAAAAATTAGCTGAAGAACTTCTGTGATAGTAATGACAGAAAAAGCAGATATTTGACCTGTTGTAGTATTTCTACAGTGAATTCATGACGTACAACAAAATTATTTTATGGACCAGAGCGCATAAGAATCAATCTAAATTCATATATGAGTGACTGAGTGTCTAAACGCAAGTGTAACTGTTATATGAATAATTTCTACATCAATAGAAAGTTATGACTTTCAGAAGTCCCTAGCCATATTACACTGAACAGCTAGCGCTTCAAATGAATATCTTTCTAATTCATAAGATATATATAAATGCATATGAATGATGTCATATCTACTTTGTCGGGACTTCTTGGTTAACGATCAAACATTGCTGTGCGTACTGAATTCATATTAGATACAAAAATTGCTTCATTATTAAAATGTAGCAGAACACAGTGTCTGCCCTATAGGGATTTCTAGAGACTATAGATAAAGACCACAAGGGTCTACCTTATGACGCAATAGATATTGTAGCAGGGTGCACATACTGTGCCACTAGAGAAATACGAGAAACGGATACGTTGGAGGCAAAGGCACAAAATCTAAATCTAAATCATTCAACAAATCTGCTTATTGACACCGTCAATAGCGCTGTCTGGAGTCGAAATATACTACAGCTGGTAAAATGGCGTATTTATACTCGGAAAATTACAATACAAATCATTCAAAGGGTCTTCAAGTCGATATACTCCTATACCACACATACAGAACAGTTTGCACCTGGTTGTCGCTCACATAAGAATTAAGATTCAGAATTTCACAGCCAATAATTTTCGCCGTACTACTTTGCGTACTAAACGTTAACGCGTCACAGGCCAAGGGTCGCGGATGGTTATTGTGTCCTGCTGCTAACATCAAAGTGTTACAGCTTAACCGAAAAATATAGCTGTCTTACATGGGCAACTATTGGTCAATAGGTTTCTTAGGCTAAGTCATAGGCTTCTAGGTAGTTCTACTTTATGAAGACACTGATTCCTAGAACGCACAGAATGTTTAATTGTGACCATTTCCTTTTCTTGCAAAGCCAGGGTACAAAGATCGTAGGTTGCAGACGCAATTTGAATTTCTGTTCACGCCACCTAGCGATATGTGTCCATTGTGCAAGACATCAGTCATACATTGTACTGCTCTCTATACCACGACATACGTTCAGAAATGCATTCAACATTGCAGAAATTCATAACAACGTTATGCTATGTGATCTACGTCTAATCCTCATATGCATATCATACATATATCTTTTAGCCAAAACTGAGCAATAGTCAAATATATACAATAAGTACAAGACTAGAACTCGTAAAATTTTCAATTTACACCCTTGATATATATTTAGTGCAGTCCCACAAAAATACGTTTTATCAACGATCTTTTTTTCACTCGGTAGAAAGAAAAACACCAACAATACAAGGAAACGGAATGAGCCGACGTTGCTATTGTAACCACAGCGGAAGTGACAGTTTCGTGGCTGAGCGAAAATCTACATCAAATATTTGTCTCAGACGTCGTTACACTATAAGTGTGCCCTGACCACATATGGTCTAGAGGAAGTTGTCTTTTCAAAGGGCCAGGTGATAAGAAAACGTCTCGAAAGTCAAGCTACAGGTAAGTAAACGTAACATCCAGTCCTGAAACATATCTTTAGGACAGTCTTGTATGCTAAGTGGTTATGTCGTATTTGCATGGACTATTCTATCTGTTTCGTGTGTTTGTTTCAAAAGTTGAGCTTAACGAAGGAAATTGTGGATTGCCTTCTGTAATACTTTTTAAGGTCTAGGTTTTAACCTCAGTTGGTACTTTTTACAGGACTAATACTAGGTTGTCTTGATGTAATTTTCTCAAAATTTGTTCTGAAGATGCGATATTAGATTGTTTGATTTGGATTTTAGAACACAACGTTGCGAGTTTCAACCGAAGCGCGATATACGCAACCAACAAGAGTGTTGTCCAATCTAAAAAGTGGCGCCAAAATTGACAGGCGCAGACGACAGGTACGGCCGCCATGTTGACATTTGTCACACCGCAAAAGAATGGGTCGTTGCGGGTGGATGCGTTCGGATACAAAATGACCTTTTAATGTGCGTAATGTATGTTTGATGAAGCTTAAATTGACCTTTTGGTCACTGACTGACCGTTTGATCATATCAAAAAGGTTACAAAAAAGTGACCACAAGGTAAAAGGTGGATCGTCAAGACTTAGCAGCTCTCATGACGTCACTAATCCTTGTGCACACATTTTGTCTTATCATCAGATCTTATCTCATTCAAACTATCAGAACCGGTGCTAATGGCTATCAGAGAGATTTGCTTTATCATTTATTGATAATTTTTTATTTTTTTTTCGTTCTACATTCATTGCTTTTCTATGGAAATAATACGGTGCGTGTTTATAGCAAAGCATAGAAACCCTATTGGTCAAGAGAGACAGATGTCGAAGCTTAGAAATATAATGTTATATCTACAGTTAGCTATGAATAGCCACCATATTAGTAAATCAACCGTTGAGCGATGCCATATCGCCCAGCAGCGACATCTTACACCTGCGGGTAACGACTGAACTGCAGCGCTATTACATCGTAAACAATCACTGCTACATATATGTATATGTGAGTCATTAACACTAGATATATAGGTATAGGCACGCAACAATACTCAAATACATTTTAGAAACAGACTGCAGTATACCCCCTATCCTTACCTTCTTTCATAAATTCCTTATGATTTGTTACAATTCTTTTTTTATTTGCTCAAAATACCACACATGCGTGGCAGAAATCAAATTTAGGTAACATTTGGAATAGCATTCTGTAGTGTAGACCATCTAACTAGACACTGGTTCATGTTTAGAATATTTGCTCGCGATCCGTAAGCGCTTTTCATCAAACGAGGTGCCTCCTTACTGTACGTACACAAAACAACATTTCGTGTGCAATCAACGTGGTATTCCAACACTGTTGTGACAACGTAAAACCTTCTATCACCAAAGATTTCAATAAGATAGCGGCTTTTGTTACAAATCGCTGACCTGAAAGAACTACAAACAGCGTCATTCTTGAAAACTCAGTGAGCGACACTGCATACAAAAGCAAAGGATACCACTGAGCAACGCGTAACGCCATTGGATGAATTATTCCCACCGCCGCAAAATGTAACAAATTTATGGCGTTGTTTGTTTTTATTTTGTCTTCTTGACTTTTGAGAAAGGCACAAACGAGCTGAAGGGATGCTAGCACATACTGTCATTGACTAAACGCTTCCAAACTTTCCAAACCAAACAAATTAACTTTTGAAAGCAAGTTTCTTTGTCATGTTGCTTTACGCAAGACATAAGGACTGGTCGCAAATCTACTTTAGTAAGCCCACATTGCGCGTTCAGTACACCATAAGCCGCAGAAATACCCTTTTACGCCACTACGAGATTGAAGATTTCCACACTGTTGAGTTTCCACAAAGTGGACTGTGGCTTAAGGAAGCGTTTATCCAACCGGATATTGATAGTTTTGCAAAGAACTGCTTTTGACGTGTTAAAGTGGCTGGACAGGTACCTGCATGGCATTAGGTCAGGATATATAGTGGCGTGACCGAGAAAAGGGCTACACCCAGTATTCTATTCTGGCGTTTCTGTTGTGTAGCCTTTTTCGCGAGTCCCTTTCTTTCTATCTTTCTTACATACTTATTTTCTTTTTTCTTTCTTTCTTTTTCTTTCTTTTTTTCTTGCTTGCTTTCTTTTACTTTTTTCTTTCTTTCGATCTTGCCTTTCGGCTTTCTTCATTTATTTCTCTTTCTGTTTTTCTTTCTGTTTTTTTCTTTCCTTCTATCTATCTTACATTCTTCCTTCCTTCTTCTCCCCTACTTTCTTTCCTTCCTTCCCGTTCATTCTTTCCTTTTATCTAGTAGTATTTGTTTCTTCCGTTTCTTTCTTTCATCTTTCAGACGTTGTCTTCGTTCAGTTTCCCCCTTCTAAATAGATCATATTTTTGCTTTAATTTTCCTTCATCTCTTCTTCTTTCTCTCATCTATGCCCTCGTTTACATGTATCCAGTTTATATCTGCAGAACAAATCTGTACCTCTGAGGCACCTGTATGTACTACGTGACTTCTCGGTTGGCTGCCGTTCACAAATAAACCAAAGATCATCACTGTCTCTTTCCCTTTGTTCGCTCTTGATGTGACAACACAAAGCGTCTTCTTTTGTGTCGCCTTCCTTGAGAACCAGGCTGTGACGTGTCTGTCACTGTCTACCTGGGATCTTATAGCTGGGTAAGGCCCTCTTTCCACTAGACGGCGATCGCGATGCGCTCTCACTGCGACCCAAATAGGATATGTGTAACCTTCGCTTTCACACTGGATATATCATACAAAACGTAAAAGTGTGACTGAGAAGACAACAAAACACTCAAAGTGGAAAAAGACTCGTACGATCGTCTCTTTTCTATACAATTCGTTGAGCCATATGTCAAATTTTAGGTCGCAGAGAGAGCGCGGCGAGAGCGCCGTCCTTGTGGATAGGGGGTATAAGGCCTCACTGACTTAATCTTTTATGAATGACCGCTAGAGCCCCAAAAACTAATGCGGGAGGGCGAAAAAAAATCAGCAAAAAATGCTGCTAAACCACAGGACTACAAAGCTGGTATAAGGAATTAAACAATGTTCACAGCACTGTATCTAAAGAAAAAAAGTCTTTATTTTCAGGAGGCAGGTGTAGCTATAGGTTGCCTGTTTTATTTTAGCAGACTTATCTGAAGTAATCAATGTTTCATATATTGACAAGAATGAGCAAAGAAGTGCACTTTTAGAACGTATATGTCTCCAAGGACAGTGGATTATTGTGACAGTTTGACAAAATTAGCACATTTTCTGGTAGTACATAACGCATCTTACACAAGCCGGCAGATGCTGATATTTGTGGTTATGTGAGTCGGCAAGTTTAAGAGTGGAGCCTCGTCGAGTTTTAGGTCAAAAATAATGCGTGCACGGATCCGGATGTCATCCATGAAATCAAGTCAATGTGGCCTAACGTGAGGAGCTCCTCGGTAATGGAAGTGTCGAAATCCGCCCAAGTCAACTAACGCACACCGGTGAATTTTCTATGGCCGGGATCCAGTTTTCAAACTCACAGTATTGTTTAGTTAGTAGAGTTTTAAGATTTATTCTGAATCCTTTTTTTTTTGCAGTTTATAGTTGACTATACAAAAGTCACTGTACTTTTTGTCGTGTCAATAAAGCTTGTCTCTATAAAGCTTGAACGCGGAGCTAGTTAGAACAAGATCCCATAGCCCAACCTTTGTTTGGAGGGTAGGTGATTTGCCGCTGTCAATAAAATACTTATGGTAAACTGTGGAATTTTCTATTGACCCCAAAAACCAAATGGATGCCAGAGAAAGACCAATATTTTGGACATACATGTACGTGAATGAAATACCCCTATACCGAGTCTCGCTAGCAAGCCAAGGAATCTAAGAATGGAGTTTTGTCGAAAATCGTTCTACAGGACGCTTGCTCAGTGACCCACTAAGTCTCTTTGAATTTTCTTTTTCTGCGAGCTCTTGGACCCGTACTGAATGCTTCAGGTCTTCTTGGTTTTGGATTCCTTTCATTTGATTTAGGACATGCAATGAAAAATAAAAAAAAGGTTGTCTGGCTATCTTATACAGATCTACAGAAATCAAATTATTTTCCTGTTGTTTTAATCATTATAACAAGGTAAGCTAGGAAAGGCTAGGCGCAGTGACGGTAGCGCAGTAACAATTTTAGTTACAACTAGAAAATCAGAATTCAAGTACTTTTTCAAAGTTTTCAGGACGGCAACAATACTATTAAAGATGAAAAATCTTTAGCCCCCAAATTGACAATATTCTCAAGAACAAACCGGCATTTGAATGGCCTGCATATGAATACAACAGACTATTATATCTCCATCATCATGTCATATTTTTGGTGTTTGTGATCTTTGTAAAAACAACCCGTACAAGGCCCGCTCAGTGAGTGAAAAACACCATCTCAAAGTAGACCCTCCTGTTTGTCAACAACATATACTGGCAACCTCACAGTGGATTCCACGTACAGGGCGGGGTAACTAGCTAGGTATACTCTAGACTGGCTAAGTACATAATAGAAAAAATCAATATAATATATCTCTTTATTCCGTAATAGGATATAATTATGATCTCAGTCTACTTCATCAGATATTAACAGCTGATGTTAGATTCACATCACACCTACAAGAAATCCTACATATTGGGGCTTTAATACCCTGGGGGCCATCCGGGGTCGGGCAGCTTGTACAGTTTATCGGTAGCCCAAGACAGTCAGACCCGCCGAGCTCCTATTAGCGCCACGGGGAGTTTCAAGCCCGATTAGGTCGGGCTTAAACTCCCCCGGAGCGCTAATGTGAGGTTGGCGGGCTGGCTGCCTGGGCTCCCCGAACAAAACTCGCTAGCTATATACATATCGCTAGCTACCCGGTCCTGTCTGGCTCCCAGGGTAGGGCTTTAAGGTCGTTGCCCTTTGCTTGAATACCTGTTTGGAACGTGAACCAATGTGAGGAGTTGTTAGTTTAACATACGTTCCTTCCCATGACTTACATGTACTCAAGAATGCCGACTTAAGAATGTTTAAGAAATTCGTCATCTCCGAGTCGCCAAGGTCAAGTTGAGGTAAAGAGGACAACAGTCCCAAAGACTTCCCCCTTAACTGAATCATGGACACTTTCTTAGACAATCGAACATCCTTTGACGTATAGTTTTGTGTATGTTCAAAATATAATGTTTGTTGTATTGAGATTATGTCTTTTTATCCCTGTGTGACGTAATTTCCGGACTGTTTTTGCCCATTTCCGCTCGGATTGACTAGTTTATATCTATACGCTCCGTTCATGTACGCTTTACGAATAGCCCTGCCAATCTTTAAGTGACCTTGCCCTTCTCTTGTTAACTACGCATTTCTCACGAATGTTGCACAAATATGTATAAAACTTCGTACGACGCGCTTTACCTTTCCTTGTAAAATTACATATCGTACGACAAAACCGAATGTCTTTTGGATGAACAGATTCACATTCGTCGTAGACAGTCGTACGTTTTAAATATAGAATTTTCACGTAATCTGTGGCAGAAAGATTCTTATTCCGTCTACTAATTAATGCCCCCCTCACATGTAGCGAAAATCGATCGGATTTAAATTACGAAGAGGCATGACCCTGACGGGATGGGGGGACCTCTGCCATTTCTCCGTCGGCATTAGGGTCATGCCTCTTCGTAATTTAGAGTTCGCAGACTCGTCGTCCGATCAATTTTCGCTACGTGTGAGGCGGGTATAAGCAAGCCGATAGAGTTTTGTGCGACATATTCACAACATTCCTAAGAATGCAAGCGTTCAGTTTGCGACCGCACTCGACGATTGCACGACAAATATTCCCGGGTTCTCAGCTTTCCGTGTACTGAAGAATTCTTGCGACAACTTTTGGCTTCGTGACTTTGACCGTGTTGACATGACAAAGGGACCCAACATTTGTCTTCGGCGACATTTTCCTACTTGGCACAACCATGCCGTTTCTATGGTAACCGGTCAACACAAGTACCCTATCTTCAGTACGTACCACCCAGTTAGTGTCCCCATTTTTTTCTGCCAATGAGATGCCTTAGATAGTTGTCTTTGTTGTCTCTTCCACAAATAAATAAAATAGCGGCTAGCTCGTCGTGAGGAAAGCACCTTAAATGTCAGTGATCAAAGTATGTGCCATCTTCAATGGGATGCGTTTTCTGTCCCTTTATTTACTTCATTCACATGAAATACTTCGCTAGTATAGTAGATAAGAATCAGCTGACCGCATCACAAAGCTACCACACTTTTCTGTAAATTATTCTGTGTTTTAAAAATCGTCAGGTTACACAGATTTTCTATTTGAAATATAGCAATTGCTACAGTAATGAAGGAATATTGAAAGCAAATACAGTTAAAGAAACGTCTGTACAATGTTAGTGCAAGAAAGAAATCATTTCTAAACGTAAAGAAGAATCTAATAAACTGAAGTTCGTGAAAAAAATATAATGTGAACTTCCTATTGGTATCGAGGAATGAAACCTCCTACAACAAAACAATTAAACGCCTACAGCCTAAAATTACGAATCCTCCAAAATTTCCAACGTCCTTCCAAGAACGCTAGCTTATAAGACTTGAAACTAATCTATTTACGTCATGAACCAATGAAACACCAGGAAACTGTGTAACCTTTCAAACTGACACAAACAATAACCCGCCCCCACCGGCGGTGCCGAGACTAGTATGGCGTGCAAACGCCTTTTAGAAGTCTACGACTCGGTGTTGGTACAGCGTTCAAGCGAGACATACTGGGGGCTTGGTGACGTTTTGTTGTAGAGTTGTGGTATTCATTCTGGAGTGACTCAAGCTGAGACTAACCCGCACCTGTAAACTGAGCCCCACTTTCCTCAACCACCCAAGCAAAACCGACTCTTTAAATATCTCCGCAGAAACACGGTGTGCCTATAGCAGTGCGCCGCAGAGACGCATGATGGCCACCGTAGCGTGCTCACTCCTCTTGGCGGCGATGGTCGCACTCAGCGCCGCCGCCCCGGCTGACAAGGCATCGGCACTCCTCGACGACGAAAAGTGGATTGACAAGCCGTTAGAAGTGCTCATGTTGGAAGAAGCAAAGGAGAAGAAATTTGAAGAAGAAGAAGCTCTCGCCAAGAAAAGCGCCTTGGACAACGATTGGACTGAAGACGTCGACGGGCAAATGATCAAGAAAGTTGTGATGAAGGTGGGTCCTTTAATAAACGTATTTTATGAACTATTCTTGTAAAGTACTGTAGGTTACCTTTTCACCCTTAGCGATTTTCTTTACTCTTTCTGTGGATAGCTGTTTGAAATTTTTAATTGATAATGGGTACGCACAGATTTGGGGGAAAATCGTATAAAAATTCCGTGGATAATCCTAAAAGTTATGTCCGCATATCCTACTTGCTACTTACAGAAAGACGTATCACGTTATATGTATATTTACTATGATGGGGCAATTTTCCGGGGTCACCAAAGAACCACAACACCAACATTATTGTAAAAACTTCCATTCAACGTAGAGATTTCGACAGAACATTTCCCACAAATTCTTAGTTGTTTATAGATATCTAAAACCCACCTCCTTATTTGCAAAGCGGCTTTATTGTTTTTCGAAAATGCAGTTCGGGAAGTTCTGCATATTTGGTATACAACGCAGATAGACTAAGGTTTTTACACAAGTTTGTTTATTTGTTGATTTCGGTTGTTGATTTGGTAAAGAAGCACTTGACCTTCAAACATAAGTGTTTTGGAGGAAAGTGAATGATGGTATTTTCAATGTAAAAACCAGCAAAAGCTTCTGTTTGGTTGTTTAATACCCCCCTCACATTATATACGATCTTCGGACGTACTTCGCGATCTCAGGAAGGCCAGTTGATTTTAAGATCTTAAGATGGTCTTGTGTATTATTCGCCCCCAAAACTGTCCCCCTCACATATAAGCGAGGCTCGTGCGATCGACGGTGAATAAATCTATGATAACGAACCTCCCATGACCTCTTGCACGTGGACAAGGTAAAACAAAACGTTCCTCAAAAAAGGCAAGAGATCAATAAATGTTGCTTATTTTGTTGTCGGAATCGTTTTAACCAATGAATGGAATGCGCGGACATAATATATATGACGGAAGAAAAGAGATTGTGCCACAAAGGCAGCCTGCATACTACCACAGGGGCCACAATGTCAGAATTTCCCTCACATTCCCAGACATTCAATATTTGTAAACAAACGGAAGGCGGCCGAACGTCGTCCGAACGTCGCCCGACTGGGGCCGTTCGCCATCCGATTTGCGCTCGATGATTAATAACTAGGTCTGTGCTGGATTGACGCACGACTATCAATCGAATGTCGACCGGTACCCTTGCGAGGTACGCACGATTTGCACGCACGATCTGCGACTCGGTAACAAGCTCTGCGATATCAGAGATCTCCTGTGACTTGTCGCTTATGTTAAGAACATGTTTAGCTGCACCGCGACCGTCGTACGACCCCTGAAAATTGCCGGCGATCCCTAAAAATCGCAAGATGATCGTGAGAATACCGGACGTCTTAATCACGAAAATGTCACTTAGAGCTCGTAGACTAGTCTTCCTATCGATTTTCGCCTAATGTGAGGGGGGTATAAAAACCCTTTGCTATTTTAATTCTAGTATACAGTGTTCTTACAAATTCTTAACGAGGGCACTATGATTCTTGAGTCAATTTAATATGGGTAAAAATCAAACTGGTTGCCCGAGTAATGGTTGGATTTCTATGTGTGCTTTGCTCGTTCAACTAACATTTGTATTATATATAGAATGAAAGATCGCGTGGTATGTAAGTGTATCTAAAGAACCCTCAATAAGTGAATATCATGCCCTTTCCACTAGGACGGCGCTCTCATCGCGCTCTCTCTGCGACCTAAAATTTGACATATCGCTCAACGAATTGTATAGAAAAGAATCGAACCTTTTTACACTTTGTGTGTTTTGTTGTCTTCTCCGTCACACTTTTAAATTTTGTATGATATGTCCAGTGTGAAAGCGAAGGATACACATGTCCTCTGTAAAAATAGGTCACAGTGAGAGCGCAGCGCGATCGCCGTCTAGTGGAAAGGGAGCCTTGGTGAGAAAACTCGGATCCTTCTGTCACGTGGGAGACCCGGGTTTCATTCCCGACTTGGACAGCATATGATTATATCTCAAGATTTATTTTAAGATAATTTTACACATGCTTTACCTCCTTCATTTCTTTCTGTTCGTTGACCGCAAAAGTATGAATCTATACAGTACGGCACGCGCTCGTTTTTTCAGGGTTTAAGAAAATATCCGAATTATAGGAAGAGTAGTCCTACTTCACGAAATATATTGTAAGACAAACTCGCTGAAGAAAGAAACCTAAATTCGTAGACAAAATGTTTTGAAAACAAGGAAGGTTTTCTTCTTTTAAGAAAAAAATTTTTCTCTGTATAAAACAGAAACAAAAGAAATCAAAAAAGGCATTTTGGTAATGACTTTTTTTCTGTCATTTTTATCCAGGGTTGTCTAGCTTAAGGCCCCCTCTCACTTGACGTGCGGCACGCTTGCGGCATTGCTGCGTTCGGAAGATGCTCAACGAATTTCAGAGATAAAGAACGAATTTTCTTACTTGTTGTGTATTTTGTGGTCTTCTATGTCACACTTTTACGTATTGCGCAATATCGGAAGTAGGACAAATCGGAGAAAATAACGAAACAGTCCCGCAGAGAGCGAACGCAGCAATGCCGCAAGCGTGCCGCACGTCAAGTGAGAGGGGGGCCTTTAGTGATTGACACTGCTTTGCAGTGGGGCCCTGCGTCATGTATTGTTAGATTAAAACTGACTTTTGATCAGAAATCACGTGTTGGGTTAGCTTAAAACACGCGCGAAGCCATTTTTACCCCCTTACTCGTGACCAACTATTGCACTTTTGTACGGTTGTCCAAATGTCAACGTCCACCCGGACTCGTTCCATGACCCCCGGGTCACCAAACATTACCTGCATGCGTTATCCGGGTTTCTGTCCAGACTTTGGACTGGTCAGTCTCGAGTTGGTCACATGTATCACATGTATATACACACATGTTAAAAGAACTGTACGCCATGATGTAGTATGTAGCACCATAAAGTCATGGGACGTATAAATTTGTATACCGAGCACGACAAAGTTGCCGTAACAATTGACCAAATGCAGTGCAATTCTATTTGCTTTCGTGAAAATCAAAATTCCTTTCCATTCCATGAACACGCTAAGCGGTGTTATTTTTGTACTTGGCAATAGCATGGCAATACTAAAAAGTTAGATTGTACATTTGTTAGGTATTCCTGTGAAAGTGCCACGAGTATGATCAAAAGTGCACAGTATTCGAAAAAAACACTATTTTTGGTAAAATTACACTATGTTCGGTATCATCAATTTCGGCAATCTGTGCCTAGACGTTCCTTTTTACAGATTTTTCGGAAAAGTGAACTTTGTTTTTGTCTAGATATACATGTCGGAACTCTCATAAATAGCATAAATATGCTACAAGTTACAATGCTTCAAAACGATCGATCAAAAATGTTCAAATAGTCCGCGTTGCACAATTTCCTCCAGCCAGGGGGAAAGCATTCAGTCTGACGGGCCGCTTGGAGCGTGGTTAAGAAAATAAAGCTCTGAAAAGGTCAATCTGACCAAGGTCCATATTTGATTGAGGTCACATGCTTGACGCAGAAACATTTCCAAACCTCTGAGAGTCACAATGTAGTGTGTAAATACCGCGAGCAAGACAAAATTACTCTAACACTAGGTAATTTTGCCTTGAAACGAAAATTACGTATTCTAATTTTACGAGTCAATATATATGCCTGGAAGAAAACTAATGAACGCTTGAAAGAATTCTCAAACGCCTTTCAAAAATCTAGAAAATTACCAAGACATTGATCCCGACTACATCCTAGCAAAGGTCGACGCTACGTTGTGAGAATCCGGGAATCCATCCGATTCTAGCCGTAGTTCGCTCATCTGATCGCATCCAAACAGAAGATGACTTTCGAAATGTATGGTTTTCAAAAGGTCGACAAGTCGACCTTTAAATGCTGGCAATTATAAGCAAGCACGCCGAACAACTCCTGACCACAGATGACCTTGCCTAAGGTCTACAGAAGGTCAAGAGGCCATGACCTGCTATGTGTGACAGAGGCTTTATGTTCGATCTAAACATACGGTTATATACATTACATAATCGTCCTCAGGTAATTCACCCTCATTAGGATATTGTCACATTTCCACAAAGGGGTCAGGCCGGGGAGTTTTGGGGAACGAAAGGTACGATATAAAAGACAACAACAACAAAAATGGACCAAAACACTTTAACAGCATGCCTTGTAAATTATTGGCATAAACTTAAATTTTCGTTTACAGGAACAGCCTAACCGGGGCTCGGGTAGGAAATGTGACATAGGCCTAATCGGACATTATAGGGTACCCAATGCCTAAGATATTTTTTGTTAGATTTACTAAGGAAGAATCTTACGTAATTTTAGACTTTGGACCAGCCGGTCTCGAGACCTGGTCACATGATTGTTTAACACAACACATACCTGATCAAGAAATACCAAGGAATAATGTAGCATCGTTAACGACGCAACCTTTGCTTTACGATCACATTTGTCATACGATCGCCGTACGATCGTTGTACGATTGCAAACTGAAGACACAAACATAGCGGTACACATGTGAAACACAAATGAATATATAATGCGGATCTGAAACGGATTGCCCGTGGGCATCTTGGACACAAAAGTAAACCGTTCGCATGCGAATCATGTTCGGATGTATGTACCTGCGGATGCATCCGCATTAATTTTTGAATCACTATTCCTACTGCAGTCTGACCGCATTTTGCGGCATTCCAACATTATTCGAAACATTCTCATCTCATTCGATGGAGTATCCAAACGGCAAGCCATCTCGAATCCTGTCCGAATGTGGCCGAAAGAATATTTCGAATGTAGTCGGAACGTCTAGAATACACTACGAATTCACAGGAATAGAAAATAATTTTCATTCTGACGGCATTCTGGCTCATTCCTTCTCGTGTGAAGGAGATCTAAGGCCCATTTGAAATTCCCACCCGAAAGTGGCACGAATTTTGCAGATAATTCATTCCAACTGGTTCTACTTGATTCCTGCTGATTCGGTTTTAGTGTGAAGGCCCTATCAGAAACGCCGAACCACAACTTTAGACAAGAAATACCCCTAATGTCAATCAAATAGGCATCTATGACGAAAGTTTCAAATCTATGTTCAGCTATAGTCATAAATCTATCTTACCTTTTGTGGTAGCTTCTCTGGAGAACTGGAAATGCTTGCTTGTGGTGCAATCACCGGTACCTGCTACGAGTATTTATGCGGTCTTGTTCAAATAGCTAAGGTCCATGTTTGATAATGGTCACATGCTAAAAGCAAACCTTTCAAATCCACATATAGCAGGAAGGTGTATTTTTGGCGTATAGACGTACCATGAAGCACAAATCCTAGTTTACTAAGAGAATATAAAGTTGTGAAAGTCTAAGAAAGGAAAATACTTGAATGTAAGAATTGTTTTGTTTGGGTTTTATTTCAGATGTGATCTCAAGAAATCTGTCACATGTCAAATGACTAAACAACACTAGTACTTTCAACGTGACTTTAGAGCAAATATACTCTTATCAAGTCAATCGCATTGGGTGAATAATTACTTGAAGGGTGAACGCCCTTTTCAAGGCCAACTGATCATGAGGATGGTGAAGGTGGATATCTCACTGCACGTGGGGCACCGGTGCGGCACTGCAGGGTTCGTAGATGACTCAACGAATTTCAGAGATAAAGAACAGATTTTCTTACTTTTTGTCTATTTTGTTGTCTTCTAAGTCATGCTTTTACGTATTACGTAATATCTGAATTATTTAAAATCGCGAAAATAACAAAACAGTACCGCAGGGAACGAACCCCGCAGTGCCACACCGGTGCCCCAAGTGCAGTGAGAGTCCAGCTTTAAGCTGGATATCATTGTATTATATCCCAAACCGATGACATATATCAATATTTTTAGATACCGCTGTATTCGAAAATCAGTTTTTTCATTCACATCTTGCATCGATTTTGAGGTACCTACTGGATGTCATTCATATAATTTTTTATAATCAAATCATTGTGGTCGAGTTACAATCACGCTATCTTGTTTCCATACCTTGAACTCAATACATGATTCGTGACTTGAACACAGGCGTAACGTATGTATACAACAAACATACAAACACGGACTAGTCAGGCAGAAACACGAGAGAATTTTCTCATTAGGTGAAACGCCGTCAAAATGTTTACAGTTCACGTGGTGTCATTCTAGCGGCATTTAAGTGCACAACATCGCAAGGTGATACAAAATGTAGCAAGTTTTCACTGTTTCTAGCATGACGGAGAATTGCACGATAGAGACCAATTTTAATGTACCAATGCAAGTTCTTCCAATCTTTTTATCAGTATAATAGGATGTATGGGCAAAATTGTCAAATGTCCCGGGTAGTTTACAGGCTGTTTTTTTTTGGCATTGGGTGTGCCCCCTACGTGGCCCCGTAAGACATCCTGTGGCTACTGGTCTATTTTTGGGGAACGGCAGGGCCCCGTATTTCGTTTAACTCGGACTTAAAATCATCCCGGGTCCCTGTGACAAACGGACACAGTAAACTAATCGTGAAATGGCGGAGCGTACACTCTGGTATCTGACAGTCTATCGGGACGAATCTGTGGCTTCAGACCCCGGCCGGGGCCACACCCTTGTGAATGTGACCGTAGAAAGTAACTAAAGTGGTACTCTTTGAATTAAAGGCAACCTAAGCAATATTATATCGTTGAAAGTAGAAATAATCTGGCTAAGGCAGTCTGTGTAATGTTGACATCTAATGCACTATTTTAGCACATTTACATCATTATATCATAAATTGAGCCGTTAAAAACAACGCAGAAACAGGTCACTCGAGGATTCCTGATCAAGGCCTAATTTTGGGGGTTCCAACGATAAGGAATATCCTCGTGCGACTTGTCTTTGTGCCGTTTCTAACCGCTAAAGTATGAAATGATGATGAAATGTGAGAATACACAGCAGTAGATGTCAATATCAAACAGATTACCTCAGAATATTTCCACCTTTAACGCTGTGATATTGCTTAGGATGGCTTTAACCTGTAAGCTGCCCGTGTGTCTCTAACCCTTGTCCAGAAACAAGGTCACTGACCATCAGACTACCCACTGTGGTCGTCCATCTGTTCACACCATAGTTTACTCTGAACATAAACCTAAATATTTTTAAACGGATATTAGAAAATATCTTGTCCAGGCTCTATTTAAAAAAAAAGGCACAGTAGAAAACGAACAACGGTGAACTAAGGGCCACGTGAGTTCTTATAGAAGGATTTTAAGATTTCCATACGCTATGTCTACGTATACACATAAATTATATTAACATCATCATCATCATCCGGGCGTGCTGTTTGCACGGATGGATATGACTCTCTCCCTCCATCCTTCCCTATCCTCCATAGCCTTGGGCAGTTCTCCAGTTAATCTTAACACTTGGTCTTGGAACAATGTGGATATTGACTTCTTCCTTTATTCTTTTCAATTTAGGCCATGTTGATTTGATTATATGGATGACATCCTCTGGGAACTCGAAAATTGATGCGAGCGAGCGAATAAAAAAAAAGTTTGGCAAAAAAAAAAAAGTTGCCTTCAGATTGAAATCTAGGTGATCAGGAAGGTTGAACATAGGACTAAAAACACATAGTATGGTATAACAACAGTTAGGTGTTGGGACCAGTACAATGTACAGGTGCAAAACATTTTTTCTTCTTGGACCGATCCAATAAAAACAGACCTGCAAAAAAATCAGTGGAACGGGTTTTGCCAATTATAAAATGGACATGTCGGCAGGCATTGAGGGTCTTTACCGGGCCAAGAAGACAACAACAGCGAAGTCAAGTAGAGTTTAAAGTCATTTGTACCAAGTTTCTACAGTCAACGGTACAGAGACAGCATTTATTACATGGAGATGGGATTTCAAAATGGGAGTCGGATAATCCACCAAACAGATTCTTTTGTAGCAAAATTGACCAATTACCATTGTTTTGAGTATTGCCAATTCTCAAGTTTTCCACATTCTATGGCATTAGTTATATGGTTTCTGATGCTTTTTTTCAATCTACAGCATATACGTGCTCATTTTACAGCTGCTTTGCACAATTTACTGTGTGGTTAAAAACTTTTTTTTTTTTTGGAAACGGCTGAAAATTGGTGCGAGCGCGGATGTCATCCATATAATCAAATCAACATGGCCTTACTTCAAACTATACTCAATTGCGTTGCTAAGGTTATTCTTAAACTGGTTTAAAAAGGGTCTTTTAATCAACAAATTGTACTGGAACTACTTACCTTTACGTTTAAGTGTTTCAATCTGTTGAATTATTAATGATGAATGAACGAATGCATGAATGTTCAGTTCAGTCGAGGACATCGTCAGATGCCAACACGGGAAGCATGCTGGACCCTCCTTCTCCACTCCTCCCTATCCTTCATCAGTGAACGTAGTTCAGCTGTGCTGCTCAGTCTGTCGAGCCCGGAGTCCCGCTTGAGTGTGTCGATAAGGGTAGTTCTCTGCCTGCCAGGTTTCCTTTTACCCTGGACCGGTTCCCATAAGATCAGCTCACCTGCCACTAGTTCTGGGTGTCGCACATAGTGGCCAGCGAGCTGCATGTGCCTTTGCCTGATCTTATCACTTAGTCTAGGCAGGTTACCATATAGTGCTATGTTCCTTACACGGTCCTCCCAAGACACATTTAGAGCTCTCCTTAGCATTCTAGTGTACATGCCATCCAGTGCCCTCTCATCCTGTACTGTTAGTGTCCAGGTTTCTGAGCCATACAGTAGCACACACTCAACAGTAGAGACAAAGAGGCGTCGTTTAAGGTCGTCAGCCATTCCTGACTGCCACACTCTCCTCATGCTGTGTAAGGCGTTCCAAGCGAGAGCTCGTCTCACTTTCATGTCGTGTGCTGTTGAGGCAATCCAGCCACCGAGGTACTTGAAGTCGGGTACTACCTCTAGTCGAGTGCCGTCAAGAGTAGCAACATTGTTGTCTGATGAATTGAAAGCCATGACCTTAGTCTTTTTTGTATTCAACTGTAGGCCAATCCTTTGACATTGACGCTCGACTGCATTAAGAAGAGTACAAGCCTTTTCTGCAGTGTCGGATATCAACGCGATATCATCTGCGAAGTCTAAGTCCGTCACTATTTTAGCTGGTATTCGACGACTTGCTCTTTCCTTGAGGGTGAAGCCCAACCGCTCTTCCTTCCCTTCGATGGCACATCTCAGTGCATAGTCAAGTGCAACTATGAACAGGAAAGGCGCCAACGTGTCACCCTGAAGTACGCCTGCCAGAATTTGGAAAGGTTCGGTGTCTCCGTCTGGGGTCCTAACCTTGGCCCACGTCTGTGAATACGTCGCTGCTATTGCTGTCACCAGCTTCTCGGGCACTCCATATGCCCGCAGGATGTCCATTAGTTTCCCGCGGTGGATGGAGTCGAATGCCTTTTTGAAGTCGATGAACGTTATAATGCAGCTTAAGTTCTTGTGGTTGACTCCTTCAAGCAGACGCCTGATTGCCATTATCTGTCCCACGGTCGATCTTCCTTGTCTGAATCCGTTTTGGGAGGTTCTTAGCAGTGGGTCTAGAAGTGGTCTCAGCCGGTTAAGTAGCATCCTGTTGTAGAGCTTTAAGACTAGAGATATCAAACTGATGCCCCTGTAACTGTCAGGTTTTGTCAGGTCTCCCGTTTTCGGAACTGGAACAATGATGAGTGTTTTCCAGCGCTCCGGTAGCTGGCCAGTGGAGAAAGCCTTGTTGATGAATCCCAGGACTACATCGTCTAGACCGGCATACTTAAGGAACTCAGGAGTGATGCCGTCGTCCCCACATGCTTTCCCGCATAGTATTGACATTTTAGCTGCTATGAACTCAGCTTCAGAAAAGACTTCATCAGAAATATTGAGTGTGTCAAAGACTGGTTTGATTGGTGTGTCTTCCTCACTAATCACAGGTGGACTTCCAAGGAGTTTACTGAAGTGTGTGTACCAGAGTGATACACGCTCCTCTGGGCTGTTTGCTTTGAGCTTGGACGACTGAGCGCTGTTCCGACCTGAGATGTCGTTGATCAATTTCCAGGCTGCACCATGTTGTGAGTTCTTGTGTGCTTTCTCAACCTCTTCTATTTTGCTAGTTAGCTCTTCTTCGTCGATTACAGCATAGGTGCCATAGAGCTCCTGTTTTTTCTCTTTGTACTTGTCTCTGAGTTCTTCCTTCTTATTCCCAGCCAAATATGCCTGATACGCCTTCTCAACTTCTTCTCTTACTGCACTGACTCTTGGGTCAAGACACTTTATCCTCTTTTTCTGTTTTGGAACCTTCCTCAGACATTCCTCAGCTGCTGAGGCATTTGCAGAGATAAACTTGTCATAGTCCTCTGTCTGGCCCTCATCATCCTCAAGCAGTAGAGCATGAATGAATATGTGGATGGTGCATTTGTTACTGTATTTCTGTGGTATATGATTTGTGTTTCTGGCACTAAATTGTGGAGTGTAAGCTCTGCCAGACATAAACACAAATACAACTCTCAATACCCACATTGTCGTCTAATAGACATGGTCGCCTGCAAAAACACAATACCAGAAACCCTTGCAAATTTTGCAATACCGTAACAGAGTGCCATCACCATATGGTATATCATTCCTGTCTTAGCTACACCTTGGTTGGAATGCTATGCTTTGAAGAGACCATATTAACCCTTGAACTTAACGTTAACAGTCGTGTAGTGACAACAATGGATTAAGACACGCCAAGTGGAGAAGATAAAATTGGATTGTGGTGCAAACAAAGAAAAATCATTCATACTCTAAAGCGAGTATATAATTGGATTGCACTTAAGGAGACCAAGTATTCGCAAAGTGGCGCAACTGGCGCAGTTTGTCGCCTGAAATTTCCACTTTCTGGAAACGTTACAAAAATGGCAATTTGCAGAACGGGACCGAAATGGGGAAAAAGGAGTATACATTTTTACATTCTGAAAAAAAAAGTTGCAAATATTTCTGATGTCTTTTTTTAAAATCTTTGTACAGTAGGTTCTAATGTAAGTCAGCGTTCTTGTGTCTGAATGGAGCAGAAAATGGAAATGTGACACATTCTAAGCGCGGTTATTTTGTTTTCTTTATTTCTTTATTTCTTTATTTGAATTTACCACATGCAAAAACAAGTGGAAAGGAGGACAAAACAGGTGTATCAACACCTTTACAAGTTGTCCTCCCAAACCTGAAATGATAATAGAAAACAATACGAAACCAAAATTAAACAATAAACATTAGACATCAAAAGTCAGTAGACATGAATATACAATTCGGTGACAATTATACACAGAATTGATTATATACAAAATTATCAAATATCATTATATACAGAGTAAAAAGCTAATTACAATACTAATCATGTTTTAAGAGTTTATGTTTATTTTACTCTTACTATGCCTTTCAAGGTTACGTCCGTGTGCCCGCAGGGGGGAATTTTTGCAAATTCGCAAAGTTGGCGCAATTTTTCGCGCAATTTGGCGCAAAATAGTGATCATGCGCTTTGAGCCAAGAAAAGCCACAGTCTAAAAGATCTCATTAAAATGCATTATGGCATTTGTCGTATCTGCTGATGCTATCACTTGTTAATGGACAAAGGATGGAATTTGTTGAGTAAAACTGCGTTTTACGAAAGAGAACATGAGAGTGCACTTTTGTACATGTAATCCAGAGAAGTCAACCATTTTGCAAATTTGAAATTTCACTTTTAATTGCTGATTAAAATAAAAGACTCAAAGAACGGAATGAAATTCATTAAACAAATGAGAAGAATAACAGTTAGATTTAAGTTATTTAGCCACCCACCTGTCTGAAGATAAATAAATAGATAAATAAATGTTGACTGGTAAAATATTTCAGGCAACCCGGTTTCTACATGGCTACTTATTACTGCTCTAATGATTCTGTGTTTTTTTTTTTTTGTCTTTCAGGTTTTAAAGGAGCTCAAGAATCCATCAGGCGTAAAAGCTCAAGACACAAGAAACCTCCAAGAAACACGAAGTAAGAAATAGTTTTAACTTGAAAGTTCATCTGCGTTGGTAGAAATTATCCATAAACTAGTTTAGCTATGTCCAACACATAAATCATACTAAACTTGGGTGAGTACTATTTTTGTGTTGGATAAATAAAGAAATAGTCTTATTTCAACATAGTCTATGTTATATTCACACTTCTAAACGAGACATGGACATACACATTTCGTGCCAGTATTTCTTTCTTTTCTTGAGCTGGAAGTTTCGCAAAGAAGAATGGGTAATGGGTATCTCTCATTATCTAGTACACTGCGCTTTTTTAACCTTACACGAGGCAGTACTTGAACTACAGCGGACTGATACAAGAAGAGTGTAAGTGACGGCTTTTATTGTGATCTTCCATAGCGCAATGCGGCGGACTGTTCACGGATCCGGAAGGCGAGTTTATGTCACCAAACTACCCCGAGAATTACGACAGTAGCCTGACCTGCACCTGGACCATCACGCTGCCAAACGACAACTCCCGCGTGCTCTTGAACCTGGAAGACTTTAACCCTATTCAGACCGGGCTTTTTTGGTCATCCCTGGACCGGGGGGGGGCTTTTGAGGCCCTCCACTTCTAAGTCCTATAACTCTAAAACGACGTGCCGTAGGGCCACCAAATTTTCAGGACATGATTTCGACATAATATCTGACAAGTATGTGACGTTTGACGTTACGTTGACGTAAGATGACGTAATTATGACGTCATCAATTTGATTACATTGGCCAAACCCATGAAAAATGGGTATTCTCAGAAAACTTCAAGTTATGCTGCAAAAATGTAAGAACAAGTGCAGATAACAGAATAATAATGTTTGTTACGACTTGCGTTGCCAATAGCAACATCAATGACGTCAATATGACGTCATAAAATGACGTCATGCACATCTAAGATACGAGTTGGGCTCCGCCATATTATATCCACCACCTTGAATTTTTAAAAATACTTTTTTTGCAACAAATAATCACAAAGGGCAATGGAAATAGACTAAATTCATTCATTTAGATGGTTTTTGATGAAAAAATACCAGGTAGTTGCAAATTTTAAGGGATAATTAGCTTGTTTTTCTTGATCTGGCCATTCCGTCCGCCATCTTGGATTTTGGGCTGATGACGTCATCAAATTAGCATAATTTATGCATATATAATTATGAAAGATATGCTGAATAATATAAGATTTTATTTATGTAACAAAATCACAGTAATATAGCAAATAAATTTGAAAAATACATTGTTAAAACCAAAAATAGTGATTTTTGGCAAAACTGCCTGTCAAGAAACGGTTGCCATGGCAACAAGAAAAAATGGAAAATTTGTCAAACTTCGTAGAATTGTTGCCAACAATATTTTAGGAAAACTCACTAAATTTGGTGGCTCTAGCGTAAGCCGTTCTGGCGTTATAGGACATCGAAGTTAGCGCGGGCCTCAAAAGCCCCCCCCCGGTCTGAATAGGGTTAAGACGGAACGGGGGTACGACGTCGTCAAGTTTATCGACGGAGACAGCATAACGGCACCTGTCATAAGGAGGTAAGACGTAAACAACAAAAACAACAACAGCAATGAAAATAAAGATCAGGACTTTTCATAAACTATACAATTGAAATACAAGTCAGTAGCATTGGATAGCGACCAATAAGGGCAACGATTTGTTTGGTCAATGTTTACAGTAATGTCTTCCCTATATCGCTGTATGTGTGTGTATGTGTATGTGTATGCGTATGCGTATGCGTATGTGTATGTGTATGTGTATGTGTATGTGTATGTGTATGTGTATGTGTATGTGTATGTGTATGTGTATGTGTATGTGCATGTGCATGTGCATGTGCATGTGCATGTGCATGTGCATGTGCATGTGTATGTGCATGTGCATGTGCATGTGCATGTGCATGTGCATGTGTATGTGCATGTGCATGTGCATGTGCATGTGTATGTGTATGTGTATGTGCGTTCGTGTGTGTGTGTGTATGTGTATGTGTATGTGTATGTGTATGTGTATGTGTATGTGCGTTCGTGTGTGTGTGTATGTGTATGTGTATGTGTATGTGTATGTGTATGTGTATGTGTATGTGCGTTCGTGTGTGTGTGTATGTGTATGTGTATGTGTATGTGTATGTGTATGTGTATGTGCGTTCGTGTGTGCGTGTATGTGTATGTGTATGTGTATGTGTATGTGTATGTGCGTTCGTGTGTGTGTGTATGTGTATGTGTATGTGTATGTGTATGTGTATGTGTATGTGTATGTGTATGTGCGTTCGTGTGTGTGTGTATGTGTATGTGTATGTGTATGTGTATGTGTATGTGTATGTGTATGTGCGTTCGTGTGTGTGTGTATGTGTATGTGTATGTGTATGTGTATGTGTGTATGTGTATGTGTATGTGCGTTCGTGTGTGTGTGTATGTGTATGTGTATGTGTATGTGTATGTGTGTATGTGTATGTGTATGTGCGTTCGTGTGTGTGTGTATGTGTACATGTGTCTGAATGTGTGCGTGTATCACAGTGTATCCAATAGAGAAGTCTTACTCCAATTTGATTGCCTTGTTGTAATCTTCTAAATTTTCTATTCAAATATAATAATGTAGTCAAATCTTATTGACATTTTCATGTGTTTCCCAGTGTTTCAGGCAATGCAAGAGACCTATCTACCATCATCAGTTCCGGTCCCAGCCTTACTATTCTCTTCACGAGCGATGAAAGTGTCACGGAGAAGGGGTTCTCATTTTCGTACCAAGGTAAACATTAAAAAAAATATATTTTCACGTTGTAACTTCGAATGGCCGGGTGGCTATGCTAGCAGATAAAGAGATCGAGAGACCACAGGATGCATTCCTGCCATTCATAGCTAGAAGTTGTGTAGCTGAGAAACGCACAAAATAGGCACTTCGATGGGGAGGTGATAGGCGGTGGTATGCGCTACTCTATCTTCCAATACCGTGTCCTAGATACAGTGTACAGATAACTAGATACAGAGTTATAAATAGCTATAGAACTTCTTTTACATTTTCATCTCTAGGCCACTGTAAAAGAAAAGAAAAAACTATGAATATCTATATATAAAACGAGAAGGTTATGAACTGAAGCAATAAATACATTCAATCCTCGATTAAATATGCTGCTATACCAACGCCATACAAACGCTACCTAAGACATTACTCTCTTGGCAAAGGTAATGGCAACTATGAATGGTGAATGACTGGAGCGACACCTGGTGTCTAGCGATATTTTTCTGAAATGCAGCCAGAGGATAGTTGATAGTCATGAACCGGTTGAAAGTATCGTAATGTTAAATATGTGTTGTTTTCTTATCATACGATTGAACAAAATCGAATCAATCCAGAATAAAGCAGCAACAAAAGTGTTGACTTCTTCATAATTATTGTTAAAAACCTTAAACATCTTTAGTCTAATTGACTACAAACGCATTTATATTTTTGTTCTGTAAGGGATCAACTGTGGTGGTCAGGTAATTGACACCAACGAACCAATCACGAGTCCGGGATTCGGAGTCTTGGAACGGTACCCGAACAACACGGACTGTGAGTGGGTCATCCAAGTCAAAGTCGGGGCTACTGTCAAACTCACATTCGACGAGTTTGATCTCGAAGGACCGGAATCAAATTGTGCATATGATTCCTTGCAGGTAAGATATTAACAGATAAATCATGTCAAACGAAAAAAAAATTCTTTTTTCTTTTGCTGTGAAATCTATTAGAATTTTGTTATAGATACTACTAGTACTAGTAGGGTCCAAGTAGTCCAGATCCATTCACAATTTCCAAATTTCCCAAAATCCTTTGCCACAGGTTGGCTGCAGGTTTGCGGTAGTGTCGTAAAACATCGGGTTTGAATAGTATTTTTTCTTCGTGATAAGGATATTCTTATGTTTAGTGAAATGTATCGTTTTTTTGCAGCCTTCTGTTTTACCCCAAACTATTATTTCTTTGAAGTAACAAAACAGTGTGGCACTAATTGCAACCTATTGAAACATTTCATTCTATCTTAGATACGAGACGGGTCCAACAGCAATGCCGAGAAGATCGGAGACTACTGCGGTGACAGCCTTCAGGGGCAAACTGTCCGGTCCACAAGCAACACCCTCTACCTGAACTTCCACTCCGACAGAAGCGTCGCTGGTCGCGGGTTTTCGGCAAGCTTCAAGGCCGTCTGTACCGGTGAGTGTGGTGAGTTGTTTTAAACTAACATTCTGCATGCAATATAAGCTAACGTGCTAGATGGCAACCTCGCATTGTGAATGTCTTTGTCTATAACAACCACATTGATACACGCCGATTGAAGGCAATATGTATCCCCTGGTTAAAAATAAACAAATAACCCAGGCCCAACACTTGTATTTGTTGAGCGAAGGTACTGGCATATCTCCTAGAGATCCACACATCCATATAGTTTTGTTAGCGTTAGCCCGCCATCAGCAACCAATCATGTCATCGCTTGTGGTCAGGGGGAAGCATGATTGGCTTGCTGATGTCTCTCTGACAGCAGAAAGGAGCGTATCTGATTGGCTGATGGCTGACCAGCACCAACGCAACAAAGTGAACTGATTACAGACCGATATCCCAAGGTCGTCCGTTGCTTGACACATACTAGCAGCAGGTACTGAATTCAGGGATGAAGTCTGTGTTTTCCCTATTGATAAAAACTAACTAAAACGCTGTGCTGAAGAAACATGTGTATATGGTAAACAACTGCCTGTCGGGGAATATTTTTTCTATTCCTAATGGACAAAGTAAATCTTCTTGTTGTTAAGCCTTCGAGAAATCGCCACTCGGCGATTTACGTGCGTATTGCTACAGCTTTATTCCATTGATTAAGTTAAAACCTGAATATACCGTAGCTCCGACAGAGCCCCCTCCAGAGACCGAAGAACCTCCGACAGAGGCACCTCCAGCGACCGAAGCCCCTCCAGCGACCGAAGCCCCTCCAGCGACCGAAGCCCCTCCAGCGACCGAAGCCCCTCCAGCGACAGAGGCCCCTCCAGCGACAGATGCACCTCCAGTGACTGCACCCCCTCCATTGGTGGAGTGCCCGCAGTACCAGTACGCCTGCCGGTCCGGCGAATGTACACACCAGCGCTATGAGTGCAACGGCACTCCTGACTGTCAGGACGGCAGTGACGAAGCACGCTGCTTTGGTGAGTATCCATCCGCAAGATAAGTTGCCCAGTCAGCGATGGCCTTTACTTTTCTTCATTGTAATATCAACATGAGCGAATATTGTTTATCTTTCCAATTGATTTGATTTGATTTGATTTATTGGAATTGCAAACAATTACGTAATTGTATGTCGACCGATCTACCACCTTTGAATTTGATTCTGATAATTCTTCGTAGTAAGAGTACTAGATTGTGAAAAGTTCGAAGGGATTTAAATGTTAACTTACACAAGCATATACTAAGACCAGAGACACAAAAATTTAAGGGGCTCAAACAAAATGCAGACAAATTACATGCCTGATAATATAACACTGCATTTTTATTTGCAATGACTCAGAATTATACAACAATATGGAATGTGCAGGCGTCATAGCAGATAAAGGGCTACACTGAATGTAGACATTATGCATTTTCACCCACTGAAACAATGTGGAAGGCAATGACAGCCATGTTGGTACATTGTGGCTGAACCCTACTTGGCATTTCTTTGATGAAAAATTGATTTGTATTCTTTTATTTTCTTCCCTAACCTTTGAACACTTGATTAAGGTCATTTCAGTGTGTAACAATGTAGATGTTCAAGACTGCTTGAGGTATACAAATCACTGAAATGCATATTTCCGAGCCCGCCGTCATCTTGATTTCACTGTGACGTCAAGGGAAACGATTTTTATCTCTGACTGATCTATCCCAGATGTACTCCATCCCCGAAGCGCTTTTGGGATAGAAGCACAACTGGGATGCAGACCTATCCCAGATGTGCTTCTCAGAAGCGCTTCTGGGATAGAAGACAATCTGGGATACAACACTGGTCTTTTACCGACAGAGTGTGATCGACACATCCACAAGCCGTTTTACGTCATGCCGTACTACTGGGTGTGTGACGGACTGAACGACTGTGTTGATGGGGCAGACGAGGCAGGGTGTGAAGGACCGCCAACTCCCCCTACTGTACTAGGTACGTAGGCTAACCCTTGTCCTTAGTTATGTACGTGATGTGTTTATATAAATGCATGTACATGGGACCAGTATCTATACTACATCTCAACAACTAATCTGGACACAAAATGTTTGGAGTATTAACTTCAGTTTACCTGTATTACCGTTGTTTCTGCATCCTTTTCCATGTGTTGTATATCGTTAGAGAGCTTTTGTGATTTCCTTTCTTATTACATCCAACTGTTTATAATTCATACAACAGCAACACGCCTGCTTTCAGGTGGTCACAAGAATAAAGTTTATGAAAAAGCTTACCAGTCATTACGGCATGGTGGCGCTGCAGTAATGAGAACGCAGTCCCAAACGTGACTGAAAAGATAGCCGGTATATCCGCCGTTCGCCGTAACACTGAGGAAGCCACACGGTGAAACATGTTTGTTGTGTGTTGGTTCAAAACGGGGATCTTGCGGCTTCAGCGTCTTTTCTGAAGATGTGGCGTAAGTGTGAACGGTTGGCTTGAGGTTACCCTTCTCCACATGCTCCACCGTTGGCCGTAACACTGTTAACCAGTTTCGCAGGCACACGGTGCGACAACAACTCTTGATATGGCACTACTTCATTTTCTTTTTTTGCTTTCAGAAGCCCATTGGGGAGAGTGGGGTGACTGGGGTGCTTGCTCTAAGGACTGTGAAGGCACCAGAAACCGGACCCGCGAGTGCGTCAGATACGAAGAAGGACAGGAATGCTCGGAAGGCTCTAATGTTCAACATGAGATGTGTGGATCGCCGGGACCTTGCACACCTGAACCAGGTAGGACATTTTTTCTCAATACAGGTAGGGCGTACCAGAGACTAAGTGAGAAAGTTTCAACACCTTACACAATTAGCAATCAAGTTCCGTCAATTATTATGCCCAAAAGGATGTATTTTTACAAGCAATTACATGATAGGAAGTGTGTCTTGTGCCTCTTGCTGCCTGTGACTTTCTTTTGACCTACCTATAATAATTATAATGGTTTATTTCACAGAAGGATTTCGCAGCCTTTAGGCTGAATTGCACACTCCTTTCACATGAGAGTCAAAAATCGACTGTAGGCAATACAATTGATTAATATACAGCTGGGTAAAATCCTATACATAAAATTTACAGCCTTAACATTAAAAGCATTTTTAAATTCTATTGATATGATTTACAGCAATAGGATAATCTCAGCGTTTGTAATGCTTTCTAAACTTGAACATTTTACATTGGTGGTCGATACAATACATGATCATTTAACACACATTTACATGTATGAGTATATTTGCATAACGTCTGCTACCTTGGTCAATATGTAGTTTTGCTAGTTTTGCCTGTCGCACTGCAGAAAAAAAAATGTTGGAACAAAACCAACATCATTAAACTGCAATGCTTGTTTGTAATTGAGATATCTAGTATATAATAATGTTAAGTAATGTAATGTAAGGTTAGATACTGCCATTTTAAAGTAGTGGGCAAATTTGGATAGACTAGAAGTGAGATAGACAAGAAGTGGACCCTCTGTGTCTATTGCTACACCTTTGGCATTCCTTGGACGGGAGTGAAGACTTCTTCAAGCAATTACTGTTTTTAAACGTAGAGTATCTACCTCCAAATTTTCAACGGCTATCAGTCCATCTTGTCCATTGAGAGTGACCCAGTGTTGATCTCGCGAGGGAGCACGAGACAAGACCAGGCTTGCGTAGATCATCCTCCCCCTCCCCCGCCTCCTTGCGGAGTAGGGATGTGGATGACTTGGGCAGCTCCCAATTGTCTTCGTTGTATTTTGTAGAAAATGACTGCGGCACCAGGAAGGTTGAGCAGGGCCGTGTGAGGATCATCAACGGAGAGGACGCCGTGAGGGGTTCGTGGCCGTGGATCGCCCAGCTCGGGGTGACCTGGGGACAGAAACCGTTCTGTGGAGGAACACTGATCGATCGGGAGTGGGTCGTCACCGCGGCGCATTGCTACCATGACCCGAAGTACGTGTACTTTAACGCTAATTCACCTTTATCCGCAGGGTAACTTATATGCATTGCAATTGCTTTGAAATGCAAGGTATTTGGATGTCACAGACAGACGATGGTTTCAAACTGCAGTATTTTGAAAGAATTGTAATTTGAAGCAACCGTCCGTCGACTTACCTAAATACCTCCTTTAAAAAAACCGGATATAGGTTACTTAACGGACAAAGGTGAACTGGCGTTACTGTTTTTCTTCTGATTTTGTGCGTTTTTACTGACTATCTACATCAATGAAGCATAGAGGAGCTAGGCATCATATTGGTGTTCTTGATTTGCATTTTATTCGCGATTTAAACATTTTCATTGGCAAGTCCTTTGGTTCTTTCTGCCATTCTTTTCTTTGAGAAACATTCACTTATAATCAAAAGAGGCTAATAAAAGAGTCAGATAACCTCTAAATGTCCGAAAACGTTTAAGATACGACTCAATGCCTCCGTCTTGTTTTAACTGTGACGTGAGGCGTTCTATGCGTTTCACCTATTCGACTACACATGTCTAGCGACGTGAATCGTGAGTAATATGTAATGGTGATGAAGGCTCCTGGCGTGTAAGCAGCTCTCATATCGACCATCAATGTACAGACGTTTTTTTATGTCTCAGGGGCCTCCCTTATCATATTACCCACAATCCATGTCGTTGCGCATGCATGCGTACTAAGAAGGGTGGACGACCTTATCATTCCGTCTTTTTCGCAAAATGATATTTACATACACTAAGGTGATAGTGGTTTGTCTGGGGATTCGATTTGTTTTAATGTAATTCTGTACTATTGGTATGTTGGAAAAGACGAGCAAACATTTGCATGCAAAAGTACACATACAGTCAAACCTGCCCAAGCGACCACCTCTTCTCAGCGACCACCTGGCCAACGCGACCGCGACCGGCCCAAATTGGGACCCATAACGACCGCATCATTTTCAAAATTGAGGTTTTCATCGATTTTTGATGATAACTAGCGCGATTTTGTGCCGAAATCGGCCAGCTTGCGTCGGATTTGGGGGTTAAATTTACAGTTTACAGTGTGCGTGTTGTATTTGACATTACAGACCTCGCTTCTTTGCGTGCGTGCAATGTGCTTGCTATTTTCAATTTAACACAACGGAAACCATTTATACTTTGCATCGGGCATGTTTTGAGTCGATACTCTTCTCAGCGACCACCTCTCCAAATCGACCGCTTTTTTCCGGTCCCCCGGGTGGTCGTCTTGGGCAGGTTTTACTGTACATAGCGTAACGTTTGTAACTTGCACCACCTGAATGACGCGCTATCAATAGGTCCTAGCATACTACAGGCGATCTTTTCTATGATTGGCATCTTATTAACTTGAATGTTATGGTCTATCCTATACAGCGGACCACCAGACGTCAGTAAGTTCACGATTCTTCTTGGGAAACATCGTCTGAGGAGGGATCCGATGGAGGCCGGCGCTTTGCTGATCAACCCAACGAAAATCATTCTGCACAGCGGTTACAGCAATAAAACAGTAAGGGCATTATTACCTCATGGGACTAAACGTATTGTAGTCACTTGGTACCTATGTGTTAGGGTTTGGTCCCAGGGACTGAACTGCATTTGAAAAAGGTTCAAGAGTAACTCTTCATATCTCAAGGAGGTGTGCGATTTTGATCTCTCATTTTGGCTAAATAACAAACCTATTGGGTCCCGATCAAAGCTGCCACCGTAAATAACAAATTCATGGCATTGGTGTCATTGATCGTTAAGCTTGCTGACGAAAAATTTGCAGATCTTTGCTTCAATTCTCTAGGGGAAAAGCCCTAGAAATGTTGCCACAAATGAAACCCGACTTCTACGCCCCTCTGATGGGACATTTGAAGAGAGCAATAACCTGAGCACGTTGATTATACTTATTAATGATTAAAAGCTAATACTATATACTGAATGACCTTACTCTTATTTCGTGCTATTAGCCTTCGGGCATGATTTCGCAACTAAACTCTCTCTACTTATTAATTATAACACACACAGAAAACTGGAGTGTAACGTGCATAGTCCAATGATAAGCGGCCGTGCCTCTTTATTTCCACAAATTAAATTAGACACACGCACAAAAGATAATAATTCACTCCTTTGGGGAAGAAATTATAACAATAACAATCTTTCCATCCAACAGCTGGACAACGACATTGCCTTGGTGAAGATCCCAGCGGTTGATGTAGACACAAATGATTATGTCAACTCCGCCTGCCTAGAGGTCCCGGATGTGTCTGGCACCACATTCACGAAAGATTCCACCTGTTTCACGCAGGGATGGGGCGTCACTGAAAGTAAGTCAAACTTTATCCAATTCTAAAAAAAATCAACAACCGCGACGTACTTGAATGTAAATTCATCTGTGACAGTAGTTAACATAATGATACAATCTGTAAGACCTTATATCCGTACACAAAATAAAGCGCTTACCAAGAAGCTTTCGATCAGAACCGCGACGTATTCATGGTTTGCACGTTGGGATATGACATCTTTTCATATATACACAGGAATGTGTTTATTAAAACACCAGGTATGGTAACCAATGCAGCAAAGGGTGGACGTAACCTAACATCAGCTTGGAATTCTATCTGGAGCAACAGTAATGTTTAATCAATTTGTCACTAGACACAGCCGAACATCTGCTTGAAGATATTCTTTTCAAACAACATGGTGATATCAATTTAATTATCAAATCTGCTTGTCCGTGTATTTACCTGTGTGTGTGTGTGTGTGTGTGTGTGTGTGTGCGTGTGTGTGTGTGTGTGTGTGCGCGCGCGCGCGTGTGTGTTGTGAGGGGTCTGTGCTTGGATATGTGGATGTGTGTGTGTGTGGATGTGTGTGTTTGAGGGTTAT
Source organism: Branchiostoma floridae (assembly GCF_000003815.2). NCBI lineage: Eukaryota > Metazoa > Chordata > Leptocardii > Amphioxiformes > Branchiostomatidae > Branchiostoma > Branchiostoma floridae. Next base: position 4,820,306 of record NC_049997.1, on the reverse strand, counting down.
GTCTATGTGTGTGTCCATGTGTGTATGTGTTTGTGTGTGCATGGGTGTGTGGTGTGCCTGTCTGAGCGTGCGCCAGTGTATCTTTGAGTGTATGCATACACGTGCACCTATGTGTGTTTGAGTGTGTTGTATGTATGTATGTATATATATATATATGTGTGTGAGTGATAATACGTCGATACATTTGGCGGCATTTACTTCAAAGAACGTTTCACACTTGTTTTCTAATCAACTGTTATCAACACCATACTTCATCCATGTACTTTTCCAGACAATACCCAAGCTGACATCCTTCAGGAAGCCCGAGTCCCCCTGATAGAGAACTGCGCTGCTGAGTCGTCCTACCGAGAGTCTCACCTCACAGACAACATGCTGTGCGCCGGTTACGTCAATGGCGGAGTTGATTCCTGTCAGGTACCGAAAACTCGTCACTCGATATGTTTAAATATTTAAGACTCTACCAGACTACGGTTCGCTGGAAAAACGTAGAAATGTAACAAATGAAGTACAGCCGGTTATACCCCATTTCCACTAGGACGGCGCTCTCACCGCGCTCTCTCTGCGACCTAAAATTTGACACATCGCTCAACGAATTCTATAGAAAAGAAACGAATCTTTTTACACCTTGTGTGCTTTGTTGTCTTCTCAGTCACACTTTTACATTTTGTATGATATACCAAGTGTGAAAGTAAAGATTACACATATCCTATTTAGGTCGCAGTGAGAGCGCAGCACGATCGCCGTCTAGTGGAAAGGGGGCCTTAGGGAACAGCGCGCGACCTACGGAGTTTGTAGAATCCACAGGTCGCGCGTTGTTGCCTAGCCAGCTGTACTTCTCTGGCCGGCTATTTGTTCCATTTCTACGGTTTTCCAGCGACCCGCAGTCTGATAGAGACTAACTTAATACCACGTTGATTTTATTACATGGATGACGTCCATGTGCTCATGAATTTTGGGCCGCGACCATACTGTAATTCGTACAAAACAGCTATGCAAAGATATGCAAATTTATGCAGTATATTTCTCACAAAATATCGAAATATGGCTACTAATGACACGAGTCAGTCCCAATATCAATTAAGACGATGTTAAAAAACAAAAATGAAGAATCCATACTCTTAGTGTTCAGTCATTTCTTCAATCTAAATGATAGAAGACAGCTTTCTTCTAGGGACAATCAAAGGGTTGTCTATCATATTTGTGATTGACTGATTGATTGATTGACGGATCGATCGATTGATTGATTGACTTAGTGATTTTTGTGGGCAGGATAATAACTAAGAATATCATAAATACATTTTAAAGTGTTGGTACCAGATTCTTCAAATTAGTCGTTATTTCCAAAACTTTGACTGGTCGGTTGCTCATTGTTGATTGATTGACGAAATGATTGACGTATTCATTTATTGATTGATTGACAGGGAGACTCGGGTGGCCCACTGGTGTGTCAGGAGGAGACGTCCGGCCGTTGGCAGCTGGTGGGCATTACGTCATGGGGGTTCGGGTGTGCTGATGACGGCTACCCAGGTGTCTACGCCCGCGTGGCCAACTACATCGACTGGATCAAGGAGAAGATCGAAAATAACTAGTGACGTCACGTGTCAAAGGTCACCATCCGGGAACTTTGAGTTACCAATCCGAACTCCGTGGCATATAGTCTTATAAATAGGTTACCTGGTATTATGTTTTTCTTTTACTTTACGAATGCATGTTTGTATACAAGTTCTACTAGGCAGTTTCAGCGTTTAAGTACTAGAAATTATACAGATTACATAATTTAGCTACAGACTTTAAGGTTTATTCTAATTTTACAGATATAGCAAAATTTTGTAAATGTTTTCCATAGTGTGAATTTCTGAGTTCATTTAATCTGGGTAGAGATGCCAGATCTTCCTAACATATCACGTTTCATACTAAATAGCATGTATTGCATAGTCACTTTTGTTTTTTGTCAGATATTCTTTTTAATCGCATTTGAATTAAAACTATCTAGAGCAAATGAAGTGTTGGATGTCGAATTTTTGTGTGTATCATAGAACAAATTATTAAAGAAATGATAGGTTGAATGGACATATGTTCAAACGAGATGCAGAATGAATGAATGAGCCGATTATTCCAAAAATATCTCTTACAGGAATCAAAAAGGAATTTACTGTACATGATTCTTATTGTATAGTTATCAAGGACAGAATGGCAAACGTTTTGGGGGGGGGGGGCTAAATGCCGTTTTTGTATCAACAGGAACTGCATTTTCCCCCATTTTCTACCTTGCAGATTTGATACCGTCAAAACAACGTTAAAGACGACGGTCAATTTTCTTACTTGACATAATAATCACACCTATTAAAAGTAATAACACACGGGGAGACTATATCAGTTGAAATACTTTTATTGGATCAAACAACAATATGCAAATTGGTTTTGATTTTGACGTAATAACCATACCCTAAATAAAGTTGAGTTAAGTTAAGTTACACATAACATATCAAATGCGTCATAAATTATGACGACCAAAAAGCCTTGGCGTTTTACAAGAGTAAAACACACCTTGACTTAAAGTTGCATAGTAGCCAGTACCTAGCGCCTTAAGACAAAATACAATAGTGTAAAGCACAACGGCCTTCTTAACGCACTATGAGGTTTTCTAAACCCCTAATTGTAAAATACCAAATTTAAGATATCTATCGACATTCATTGCCAGTATTAAATGATGGTATGAATAGAAAGTATTAGTTGGCATTTCAAGCTATAAACGATATTGCTTTTTTGTCGCAATTGCTAGACATTTTACGTGTTTAACCGTTTGATTCGCAATAGATTTCCAGTGTACGTAAAAACTGACTTATTTTGAATATGGCGCAATACTATAACTTAGACACCACTAATCTCGTTCCCATCTGACGTCATCTTCTCGTTCCTTGGTTCTCCTTAGTTAACATTATCACCGGATCCCTCGGGATCGATTAATTCGCGGTTGGCCGCCATCTTGTCCGCAATCCATGGCAGGAATGACTGTTGGTATAAAAAGGAAAAACTCGTAAGTCCAATGTTGTCTTCCAGAATCTAAAGGTTACGAGTTCGAATCCCTAACAGGTCACAATCAATGCTTTGCCATTGTAAATGACAGTTGGACAATACCAAATTCCGCACTCAACTCAGGCGAAAAATTGTATTTAAACTCGGTTTCAGACGGAACGTGATTTTCTAGTTTGGTCTAACATTTTTTTTTTTTACTTTAATAGGATTCACTGCAAAACAAGGCTCATTGAGCCACTCAAGAGTTTTGGGTTACATTACTGTATTGTTAAAAAAGATGTCTCTTCACCCTTTACTTAAACAGTTTCAGATTGTATTCCATGGGGAAGCAAGTCCTAAGCGTGTTAAAAGAAAATGTCCATTTACCAGCTTTGTACAACGAAACATACATTTCTCAACTACAAAACAAGTTTTTCTTTGCCATTTTATCAACATTATACATGTATAGGTGAGGTGATACATGTACACATTGATACACTACTATATATAAGGGAATTTATATAGATTAAGCAAAGTGGACAGAAGAAGTCTCTTAAATCAAGATGGCTGCTCACCTGTACGCGCGCATAGACTCCTGGGAAGTTCTCGCTGGCGCATCCGTAGCCCCATGACGTAATGCCGACCAGAGACCAGCGCCCCTGGCTGTTCTGACAAACCAACGGACCCCCTGAATCACCCTATAAGAACAAAAGCAAAATAAACATTTAGTAGGTGGATTCAACTGTTCGTCATTGGTTGTTCTGAATTCGTGACATTTCAGAAATGACCACTTATCAAATATGCATGACATTCATGTAGCAACTCAACACACACGCATTTGTCTTTTATTACCCTTTTCTGTATGTCTACATCTTAGAGATGAACAATCTTAGAATCGAAAAAAAGACAGACAGAATAGCTCTAAACGATTTATCTGCTTTGACATATATCTTTTTTTTTTCACAAAAAGGAAAGTTTATACTTGCTTTATTTGTGTAATTTTTCATTTTCAACGTTTGGACCTACAATATACAAATATACATAATGTGAGAATATCAATTTTTTTGTTCTAACCTGACAAGCGTCGATTCCTCCGGCCAGATAGCCAGCGCACAGCATCTTATCCGTTAGTGCACCTGCGTAGGATGTAGGACCGTTGCACACGCCGTTGTCGATGAGGGGTACGCGGGCCTCCTGTAGAACATCTGCCATGCGCCCCTCTGTACAAGAAAGAGACAAAATATGAATTTTTAGGAAAGCACACTTGGTTATGCATTACAACATTTGAGTTGTACGTCAAAAATGATGGTTGGTCACCAAACCTCTGAATAAACCACCGAGTGAGCGATCATTGCATACATGTCATGGCAAAGTATCGGGTTATATCAAAAAGTTTTTTTTTCTGTTTAGAACTCAGAATGAGAATATTGTATCCAAATGTTCATCACCACGAGTCCTTGCTTTAAAAGTTAGTGTTTGTACAACTTTGTTGTCAAAGGACTAAAAAAAGCGTGCACGTGCACCTCCCTATGCACCAAAAAGTGTAAGAAGAATACTAACATGTAAATTTTTCTTGCTGTTAAAATCGCGTAATTACGTAACAGCCCGACATCAATTATACTATTTTCCCTAACATGTAATGTGTAGATATATGAAAGGGAATCATGACGTTACAATAACGCCTCGCTGCGGACTTAGAACTTCAATGCACTTCTCATTTACCATTTAGTACTGATGGTATAGAGGAAACCCTTTATGTCGTAGACTTACCGTCAGTGACTCCCCAGCCGGTGGTGAAACACAGGGAGTTGCCGTTGAACACTTCCTGTGCTTCCGGTAGACAGGCCGAGTTGATGTAGTCAGTAGGGTAGTCCACTGGTGGGATCTTGATTAGGGCAATGTCGTTGTTAATCCTGTGGATGATAGGCGTAAGAGTCATTTTACATTTGTCTAATCATTAAAATGTAAAAATGTTCAAAACCTCGGAATCCTATGTATCTGTATTTCTACTTGGCAGAAACAGTCTGTAAAGAAATTAATTTTCTACAGCAACTAGGTTAAAACAAAAAAAGGCACAGCGTGTAATGTACAATGTTACAGCCATGGCAAATATTTAAATATCAAACATATAGGGCACACGACTGTAGGAAAATAACATTACATAGTGTGCACGTTATTGTGGACTCATGATGTTGAAGATAACAAATTCACGTGACGTCATTAGGCTAATGCAGCTTTCTTGCGTTTCAGCGAATCATAACTAAAGCAGTCTCAGACATCTTGATCTAGAGATCGTCTTGTATTATTTCTTGTATTATTTCAATAGTTTACAGCTAATAGAAGATAATACAGGAAGATTTCATGAAACGCGTGGCAACGAAATTTTGAAACGCAGTGCGTTCTGGAGTTACCGCCCGCTAAAAAGCGTAGGACAGGATTGTAGCCAGCAGCTGTCCTTCAGTCCTTTGAAGGAATTTTGCAGGTGGGGAATGAAAAAAGTTTTCCCCATTCCGTCCCCTGGGACAGACAAAAATTGATATGTAAAGATATAAATAAACTGAAACCCATGTGTTCTTCTTCACCAAAACAGATGCCATTGAACAGCTTAGTCTACAGCCAAAATTTGCACCTCAAAATGCAGGAAATAGTGTTTCAGAGGGTCTTGATTTAAAATCTTGCTGGGACCCAGACCCCCTAGAAATGACGCGCAACATCACGCCATGCCTTTGGTGCTCGATAGGATTCCCATTCAAAATCAAGGGGACTGAAAATGATTTCAGGCTGGCTACAACCCTGGCGTAGGAGTATGGTCGCTAGCGAACGTCTAGCCTGGATGTAGTCCACATCTATCATGCAGAGCTACGTGGACTGTTGAAACATTCTGGCACCCGGGCTAGCACAGGTACGTGCTGTAAACAAATAAACAAACAAACAAACGTTTCATTGACATGTTAAGTGACAGGAGTGTGAAAGCCCCCTACATGGAAATATTCAAATAAAACTCACCTGTTAGGATCGTAGTCTTCCTTGACAAAGAACTGTAGGGGAGTGACCACGATGGAGCCTTGGTCTATAGGAGGGGTGCGCAGATTTTGTGCTCCGATCACCACGTGAAGGTTGGTCGGTCGCCAGCTACATTTTTTAAAACACCATTCTTGTTAGTTTTCACAATTGACATTGAAGTCTGTACAGTGTTTGAAAAATATTATCCCAACAGGCACTATAATCTCCGCTTGCATTGGAGAATATTCTAAAGATGATTTTTCTTGATCATAGATTGGGCTTTGCCATATTAGGCTTAGGTCAGATTTTCAAACCGGGCCCCGGCCGGGTAGCTTCAGCGAGCGAAAAAATGATATAAAATACATCAAAATACACGAAATGTCAAAATAAGATGCATGGGTAGGATTTGTGCATATATTTATAGGTATACATTTTAATTTTTTTTTGTTTCTTAGAACAACCCAGCCGGGACCCGCATTGGAAATGTGACCTAAGCCTAAGTTGTCTATTTATTTGCCTGGATGAAATATAATTCTGAACCGTTGCGCCAAATTTCAAGTTTCATATACATTCGGGGTGAAGAAATTTACAAAATGTTTATGTAAAAATGATTGTTCTGTTTCAGCTAGTTTATGATATTTTTACGATGGACCAAAAATAATGTTTTGATTGCGTACTTAAAACCGTGGAAGCAGTGAGCAGCCGACAGGACCCATTCCCTGTCAATCAAGGTGCCGCCGCAGAAGGGGATGGAACCAGAGCCTCGTTTTAGCTGCACCTGCCACGGCCACGCCCCCCGCTGTGCGTCCTGACCGTTGATGATGCGCTCGTTGCTTCTCTCTGATTGGCGGGTTCCGCATCCGCTTTCTATTTGTGGGTCAAAAGAAGCATTCCATTGGTCAGACCATGATCGGATCAAGAACATTAACCAATGTGATGAATCATTCTTTTTTAAATGCTCCATTCCAGACAGCTGTACTAATTCAAAACATTCGCCTTCGCAGAAACATCCAACGGCCTCTTGTCTGTACTCTGCTATCTCAACCGTCACAATAAGTTCCTGTGGGCGTCGCCACAAACCAGCTGACAGCCAATCAGAGAATAGGTCTTTAAGTTTTCAAAAGGATCTCGTATATATAAGGGTAAGTCCATGAATATCTATGAGCAGGACGGTAAGGAACTGATGGTGACGGTTGAGAAAGCAGAGTACAGACAAGAGGCGGTTTGCTGGTGCCGTTGGATGTCTCTGCGTAGGAGAATGATTCAAAGGGCATTTTTTTAGTTTATTCACATTGAAATACATCTATTACTTTGCTGTCATTTTCTAAATAAGTATCAAATGCCAAATCACATAACATGGACTTACGTGGCTCTGTAGAGCATGGCCCGGGTGTGCCACATGCTTCGATCTGAACGTCATTTCCGGTGCAGGTGATATAAGATGGCGCTCCTTCCGGTACGTTGCAGGTGCGTGTACGTTGTCTGGTACCCTCACACTCAGCAGAACACTCACTCCACTCGGACCAAGCAGACCACGTGGCCTCTGTGGAAAAATGTGACATATCGTTGAATGTAAGTTCATTTGTGACGGCAGTCAAGATTATGTTATGATTTTAAGACCTTATACTCGTACACAAAACCTGGGAAATCTGACATTATTTCTTAAAGTTCTGTAGAAAGGTATCGAGCTAGATGAATCTTACCAAAGACTTGTTCATCGTTACAGTTAGACTCGTCCGCTTGGTCATGACAGTCAGTGATTCCATCGCAAACCCAGCTCTGCGGCATTTTACTGGGCTTACGCTTGTCGGCGTCACATTCTGAAGAAAAGCAACAGAACATACGTGATTAGTAAGGTCAAATTTGCATGAGTTTATTTTGCTTAATCTTTAAACCTAGCCTGAGCAACTCATGACGTTTCTACGACCCTTTCACTGGTCAGGCCCCTAAAACCTTTACTGACTCTGGTTCAGGAAGACGGAGGACATCCTGATCAAAATAAATACACCTGCACTAACATGTAACGCTAGTTCACCTTTATCCGTGGGGTGGCCTTTATCCGTTGTCTTTAAAAACAGCATATTTAGGAGTATTAAGTCTGCTGACAGGGGTTTCAAATTTGCAATAATTCCAAAACCACCGTCCGTCGACTTCATATCCCTAAATACGTTTTTTCTTACAAACAACGAATATAGGTTACCCTCGGATAAAGGTGAACCAGTGTTACATGTATGAATTAACAATGTTCATTCTGAGAACTGCCTGGTATAATTTTGAATGTGTGTTATACGAGCTAGATTATAAATATGATATGACTTATTGTACTAAATAAAAGATATATTATTGCAACCCAGCTTAAATTTGTAGGTTGTAAGATTATGCCGATGTTCAAATTTACTTTCTCTATAAAGTGAGTCTAGTCAGCTCTGAAGTATATTGACTATTGTACAACGATATCTTGAAAGAGGGTTGCATCGTTAAATCATACAAACTTGTATAAAGTTAATGCTTTGTTTACCTACAACTTGTGTGTATTTATTTGTACAACAAAATATAAGGAAAGTACCCTAATGCTGTTAGGTTTTGCGCTGTTTGTAAACACGTATTAAATGTCGAATGGTATGTCTGTTTCAAAATAAGTTAATTTTAATCTATTATGAAAATTTTGTTGAATGATTCATTTTCAGGTTGTTTTTTTTGCAAAAAAAGTGCTACATGGAGGCAGAAAACTTACGGAAACAGTTGTTTTCGTCACTTCCGTCGGCACAGTCTCTGACGTCATCACAGAGCCAGCTCCAGTGGATACACTCGAGTGACGAAGGGCAGGTGTATTGGGTGCACTCGGTCGGCGTATTTCCGTCTGAACGCATAATTAATATTAACTAATAATATAGAAGTATATAGCTTTAAAAATCACAAATTGCAACGAAACTTGATCAATACATGACATGTTTTTTTAAGTTTTTTGTTACAATATTTTTACAGAAACTGATGATATAAATATGTGTTGAAATGATAATCATTATCCCTTCGTCAAGGCTACAGAATGTGAACAAGTAAGTCTACAAAGAAATACTCTTGAAATGTTCGTTTTGAAAATGAAAATATTTACCGGAAGTGTAAGTTGCAGTAAAGCCCTTTTCGTTGAGACTGTAATCACTGGTGAAGACGACCAGCATGCCTAGCGTGTTTGTACCGGAAATGGGGTCAGCTGGGGCGGTATTTCCGGTGAGCCTTAAGATATGATAATAAAATGTATGCAGGTTAGATAAATGACAGTATGCATAAAGAAAAATATAAATTCAATCATTGTTGAATGTGACGGAGTCAGTGCAATAGTTTTTGGCATGCCCAAGGCTAACTGCGCATGAGCAGAGAGGAGGGGTTCAGGAGACGGAGAGGTTGGCAGTGTGAAGTCCTGCTATGTAGATTTAGAGGTTTCGTGGATTGAAAGAGCAACATCGGAACAACAGCGTCGGTCTATCTTGTGACATTGATGTATAATTGTACTAAATGTACCATGTTCGTAACATATGCATATGCATTATTTATAAATACATAATTTTCGTAAAACGAAAATAGAGCCATGGCATAAGATTATACATTAATTTGATATTTTAGTATCTACAATTCATAAAGCTTCTGTGTTTTAGAAATAGATAGCTTTTAAAACAAACAAAAAGGAAACTAAACAAACGTAATACATGACTTTACGCCCAAGCAGTAGTGTACAGTTCACAACAAATTGTTTTGTCAATGAAAGAAAATAAACTGTATTGTATTTTCTACTCACTTTCCAATAAGAGGGTCGTTGATAGTCAGACCATCGTACACAGACACGTGGTCGTATCCGTTCTCTGTTTGTAAGTCTTGGAACTGCAGTGTGACCGGCCCGCCCCTAGGGGGCATGATTCGCCATTTGCAGTCGGCACTGTCGGGATAGTTGCTTGGGTAGTTCGGTGAGGCCAAGGTCCCGGATGCAGCCGTTAAGTCGCCACCGCAGGCAACCGTATTTTTCTCTAAAAGGAAATATTTCACAAACGTTAGGCTTATAGTCTCATTATGTGGTTCGTATAGTTCAACTAAGAGAATAGCCAAATGGATGAAAATTCTATTAACTAGCTATCTTGTGTTTTTACCCATCTTGATTTTTCCCTCTCTTATTAAATTTTGAGTCTGCAGAGGATGTAATCCATATACTTTACTTGCTGTGGCCTCAATGGAAAATTAGTCTGTTTAGGTCTCATTGATGACTTTTTTTTCTTCCTATAGACTTCTATGTTATAATACGTGTTTTACATGGTCGCGTTCATAATGAATGAAGACCCTTATTTTACATTTGTGCCCCACTGGGCTAAGTACAGGTCACATGGCAACAATCTTATTTAGTGAAGCTACATGAAATGTCAGCGGATCTTTCACTCATATGTTGAGCACATTTAGTCTATATAATGGAAAAAATGCCAATAACCATGATCCATACGCTTGTTGTTTATCAATCAATTATAAGCTACAATTAGTCAATCTCCGCAAAAGGCACTTTTTCGCTGTTCGTGTACAGCCGCACCACTCAGAACCTAGGGCTGTGTACCTCCGACCTGCTAATTTCTTCAGGTACAAACAAGCTATCACCAATCTGACTTTTGAGATCAATTCGGCTGGCTAAAAGGGAATTTCTTACCGCTGAAAACACACGTCCATGCAGCCGTTTATTTTTTTGGCTCGGATCTTTCTGACTAATAAATCAATGAGACCTTAAAGGTGAGGTAAAAAAATGTTTACCCTTGTCTTCTCCGACCCTGGCCTGTTGTGTGGGGGGCACCGTCGTCTGGCTGTTCTCCATTATCAACTGTCGCATCATCTCTTTCAAAGATTGTCTCAGTCTTCCCGCCTCCGCCATATTTGTTGCCATAGCAACGGCCAGCGCCATCGACAACACCACCGTCAGAAACCGCATATTCTGTAAAAAAAATGATTAATTTTAGTATCATTGAAAAATTTTCAATTTCTTAGGAGATCTTGGCAAAGCAAGTGTTGCGTGTAAAATATCATTTGCATGTTTATGTCCGAAGGCTTAAAGAAACATAGTAGTAACATGGCATAGCGAACATAAATGTCACAATTAACAGTTACTGGCATATTTGTATCTGTAAAAATAAGATCACTCAAATATTAGTGTCGGTTATATCTGGTTGGTTTGACCGTATCGGAAGCGGAGAAGTTTGATAAGTCCGTCTTTTTAAATAGTTTGTGCATGGGCCCTATGATTTGAGGAAGAAACTGGCTTTCTGTTCGCCCATGCGTGTTCGAAAGTGAAGAAGGTCATGTTGAGCCTTCTCTTTAATTTCCAGTTCATTTGTTGTAGTTTAGTGAACAATTTGAAACGAAAAACTTGCTTTCCCAATTTTTGCCTCAAAATCTCGCAAGCGTACAAGTTGCGCAAGAAGACAAAAGCTAAGACAATTCTATTCTAGACAAGTCAAGTATACGTTGGTGACAGGTTCAACCAGTTTAACCGCCGTGCTCCTCGAGTACTCGTTTTTGATTTGTTAGCAATACAATAGTCACTTTCGCATGCTGTATTTCTGTACTAATATATATCTCTTTCAGACAACAACGTCCTCAAGTAAAGTGACATTTAACAAGTATCACCTTGGTATGAAATACACATAACTCGTTATATTAGCCATTTTTCCAATCCGTGCCAGGTCGAGCAATTTTGGGAACGAAAGTATGATGCAAAAGCACCCAAATAAAAACCGTACGTAAACCATTCCAGAGCATAAGTAGCGTATATTTGTCGATATAAACTATTTTTTTCTTACTTTCCGCAAACAACCAGACCGGGTCCCGGGTGGGACATCAGACCCCAACATTTAGGAAATTTCTTAGCCTCAGAGACTGTTCTAAATTTGCTTTGGTAAGATACAAGTTTCAAAATTTCAACTATTTCAAAGTTTACTAACATAACAACACAGGTAAAGGTAATGTTTACAATTCTTTTTTCTCACAGCATTAAGGAAAAACTGTTACATTGCCAATACATTAAACCCCAGATAACAGAAACAAATGTTTTAAGGGTTTTATTGCGCAAAAAAATCAAAGAACTGAAAGGAAACCAAAACACTCACCTCTTGTTTCTTCCTTCAACACGCCTCGGGAAGAATTCGAATGAAGAATGAAGACAACTGAGCTTTTCTCTCTTTTATACCGTCATATTACACAATAGTTCCATGGCAACATAGATGCAGCTTTTCGTAACGTGAAGTCCATTGTCTATCACCTTTGAAGTAATTACGTAAAATGCACGTTTGACACACCCTTATCATAGTTAAATAATTTCTTAATTGGAAACATTATAGTACGTCATTGTTATAAACTCATTGTTGATGGCGTCTTATTTTGGGCAGAATTTGGTCTTTGATGTTGAAGTATTTAGACCAATGTTGTCTGTTTCGTTGATGGGTGTGTACAGAACGTTTTGGGTAAAAATGTAGCAACAAATTCTAGAGAATATGACCAATGCTTCTTCTATCTATGTTTTGATTGGGTGTATTTCTTCGTGTTGGCCCAAGCCTATGCATATGAGGCATTTGTTGTACTGGTAATAAGGGCCATGTTACGTAGGTGTTGTCCTTTGGGGACCCCCAAAAAATTATGCCTGTGAAGAAACAAAGTGCCTTTATTAGGAAATCTATTCTTAGTAAGTTTGAACCAATTTGGTAAAAAAAGGAAGGGTGTTCTTTCACATATTTTGCTTTAATTTCAAGATTTACATTTACAAGGCATACGGCATTGGTATCTGTATTTCAATCCTTTTCTCTTGCAATTTTCGGCATGTATAAACTCGTGTTTTCACGATGTTCATTTTCTTTTAAAACATTATAAGAATGGCCAAAACTTGATGTAAAAAAATGCTACGAGACTATGCCCTTTCCTTCTTCTATCTATGGGCTGTATTTTCTTTAATTTTAGATTTTACATTTGCACTTTACGGCATTGGTATCCGTTTTCAGATATTTCTCGCAGTTTTCAGCATGTATATGTTCATGTTTTGAACGATTTTCAACTTAAAAGCTTCATTCGAATGGCCCAAACGTGATGCATACGTAGATGCAAACCATATAATCGAATCAATGTGTCCCTAGATGAGATTCTTTGTGTACTATATATTTTGATTGTCTACAAACATTTTGTCTATAGCGACGTATTTTTAACACGACCATCTATGTCCATTTTAGAACTTTGTGTTTAAATCTAAATGACTGGAAATACAGACAATGAAGATCTTTCATTCATTCTATTTCAGTCTGAGAAAGTCAATTACTGTAAATTACTGATGATTAGTCCATTATGACGTAAGATATATATCAATTGAGTGTCCTTGAAAATGTCCAGTCAGGCCACACCTTACTAAGACAATTGCACTGTAAGTCTTGTTTTTTTTGTTTATCGAGTATTTTACTTTTACCAACGCCATTGCTGATTCAGTAAGATGCTTTATGTACTATATGTTTTGATTACAAATCTTTTGTCTATAGCGACGTATTTTTATCACGACCATCTATGTCTACTTTATAACTTTGTGTTTGAATTTAAATGACTGGAAATACAGACAATGAAGATCTTTCATTCATTCTATTTCAGTCTGAGAAAGTCAATTACTGTAAATTACTGATGATTAGTCCATTATGACGTAAGATATATATCAATTGAGTGTCCTTGAAAATGTCCAGTCAGGCCACACCTTACTAAGACAATTGCACAGTAAGTCTTGTTTTGTTTTTGTTTATCGAGTATCTTCCTTTTACTAACGCCATTGCTGATTCAGTAAGATTCTTTATGTACTATATGTTTTGATTACAAATCTTTTGTCTTTAGCAACGTATTTTTATCACGACCATCTATGTCTACTTTATAACTTTGTGTTTGAATTTAAATGACTGGAAATACAGACAATGAAGATCTTTCTTTCAGTCTATTTCAGTCTGAGAAAGTCAATTGCTATAAATTACTGATGATTGTGACGTAAGATATGTAACAATGAAGTGTCCTTGAAATGTCCAGTCAGGCCACACCTTACTAAGACAATTTCCCTGTAAGTCTTTTTTTTTTGTTTACCCGGTATCTTTGTTTTTCGTAATGCCATGATTGTGACGTAAGATATGTAACAATGGAGTGTCCTTGAAAATGTCCAGTCAGGCCACACCTTACGAAGACAATTGCACAGTAAGTCTTGTTTTGTTTTTGTTTATCGAGTATCTTCCTTTTACCAACGCCATTGCTGATTCAGTAAGATGCTATATGTTTTGATTACAAAATCTTTTGTCTATAGCGACGTATTTTTATCACGACCATCTATGTCCACTTTATAACTTTGTGTTTGAATTTAAATGGCTGGAAATACAGACAATGAAGATCTATCATTCATTCTATTTCAGTCTGCGAAATTCAATTACTGTAAATTACTGGTGATTAGTCCATTGTGATGTGACGTAAGATATATAACAATAGATTGTCCATGAAAATGTCCAGTCAGGCCACACCTTTTTAAGACAATTTCACTGTAAGTCTTGTTGTTGTTGTTTTTGTTTTGTTTATCCAGTATCTTTGTTTTTCGCAATTCCATGACAACAGAAATGCAGCTTTACGTAAAGTGAAGACTTAGTCCATCGTCTATCACCTCTAACGTAAGTGGGCATGAGCCATTGCTTTGAGTTATTCATTTATTCTATTTCAGGCTGAGAAAGTCAATTGCTCTAAATTACTGATGATTGTGACGTAAGATATGTAACAATTGAGTGTCCTTGAAAATGTCCAGTCAGGCCACACCTTACTAAGACAATTGCACAGTAAGTCTTGTTTTTTTTTTTTGTTGTTTATCGAGTATCTTCATTTTATCAACGCCATTGCTGATTCAGTAAGATGTTTTATGTACTATATGTTTTGATTACAAATCTTTTGTCTATAGCGACGTATTTTTATCACGACCATCTATGTCCACTTTATAACTTTGTGTTTGAATTTAACTTAAATTACTGGAAATACAGACAATGAATATCTATATATATCATTCATTCTATTTCAGTCTGAGAAAGTATATATATATATGAGTTTCGCAATCTTCATGTGCAATATGTTTCAAGAATTTTAAAACAGTCTGTACCTCAGCAGTCCGACGCACACGATTGTTCATTTTAATATGTTTTACCTTGCGCCCTCTGGACGTCGTAAGTCCAGAAAAAGGGTCGACCTAGGTATTTTAATCTTTCATCTTGTATTTGTATGTCTAATTCTAAGGCTCAATAAAGATGATTCTGACCCCCATTGCTGCAAATTACTGATGATTATCCCATTGTGATGTAAGATACTGAAAACAATGAGGTGTCCTTTAAAATGTCCAGTCTGGCCACACCTTTTTAAGACAACTCCACCGTAAGTCTTGTTGTTTTTTGTTTATCCAGTATCTTTGTTTTTCGTAATGCCATGACAACAGAAATGCAGCTTTACGTAAAGTGAAGACTTAGTCCATTGTCTATCACCTCTAACGTAAGTGGGCATGAGCCATTGCTTTGAGTTATTCATTTATTCTATTTCAGGCTGAGAAAGTCAATTGCTCTAAATTACTGATGATTGTGACGTAAGATATGTAACAATTGAGTGTCCTTGAAAATGTCCAGTCAGGCCACACCTTACTAAGACAATTGCACAGTAAGTCTTGTTTTTTTTGGTTTATCGAGTATCTTCCTTTTACCAACGCCATTGCTGATTCAGTAAGATGATTTATGTACTATATGTTTTGATTACAAATCTTTTGTCTATAGCGACGTATTTTTATCACGACCATCTATGTCCACTTTATAACTTTGTGTTTGAATTTAAATGACTGGAAATACAGACAATGAAGATCTTTCATTCAGTCTATTTCAGTCTGAGAAAGTCAATTGCTGTAAATTACTGATGATTGTGACGTAAGATATGTAACAATGAAGTGTCCTTGAAATGTCCAGTCAGGCCACACCTTACTAAGACAATTGCACTGTAAGTCTTGTTTTTTGTTGTTGTTTATCGAGTATTTTCCTTTTACCAACGCCATTGCTGATTCAGTAAGATGTTTTATGTACTATATGTTTTGATTACAAATCTTTTGTCTATAGCGACGTATTTTTATCACGACCATCTATGTCTACTTTATAACTTTGTGTTTGAATTTAACTTAAATGACTGGAAATACAGACAATGAATATCTTTCATTCATTCTATTTCAGTCTGAGCAAGTCAATTGCTGTAAATTACTGATGATTGTGACGTAAGATATGTAACAATGGAGTGTCCTTGAAAATGTCCAGTCAGGCCACACCTTTCTAAGACAATTGCACAGTAAGTCTTGTTTTTTTTTGTTGTTTATCGAGTATCTTCATTTTACCAACGCCATTGCTGATTCAGTAAGATGTTTCATGTACTATATGTTTTGATTACAAACCTTTTGTCTATAGCGACGTATTTTTATCACGACCATCTATGTCCACTTTATAACTTTGTGTTTGAATTTAACTTAAATGACTGGAAATACAGACAATGAATATCTATATGTATCATTCATTCTATTTCAGTCTGAGAAAGTATATATATATATGAGTTTCGCAATCTTCATGTGCAATATGTTTCAAGAATTTTAAAACAGTCTGTACCTCAGC
Source organism: Branchiostoma floridae (assembly GCF_000003815.2). Taxonomy (NCBI): domain Eukaryota; kingdom Metazoa; phylum Chordata; class Leptocardii; order Amphioxiformes; family Branchiostomatidae; genus Branchiostoma; species Branchiostoma floridae. The sequence continues at coordinate 4,803,591 of NC_049997.1, read as the reverse complement.
AGTCCGACGCACACGATTGTTCATTTTAATGTGTTTTACCTTGCGCCCTCTGGACGTCGTAAGTCCAGAAAAAGGGTCGACCTAGGTATTTTAATCTTTCATCTTGTATTTGTATGTCTAATTCTAAGGCTCAATAAAGATGATTCTGACCCCCATTGCTGCAAATTACTGATGATTATCCCATTGTGATGTAAGATACTGAAAACAATGAGGTGTCTTTTAAAATGTCCAGTCTGGCCACACCTTTTTAAGACAACTCCACCGTAAGTCTTGTTGTTTTTTGTTTATCCAGTATCTTTGTTTTTCGTAATGCCATGACAACAGAAATGCAGCTTTACGTAAAGTGAAGACTTAGTCCATTGTCTATCACCTCTAACGTAAGTGGGCATGAGCCATTGCTTTGAGTTATTCATTTATTCAATTTCAGGCTGAGAAAATCAATAGCTGTAAATTACTGATGATTACTCCATTGTGACGTAAGATATATATCAATTGAGTGTCCTCGAAAATGTCCAGTCAGGCCACACCTTACTAAGACAATTGCACAGTAAGTCTTGTTTTTTTTTGTTTATCGAGTATCTTCCTTTTACCAACGCCATTGCTGATTCAGTAAGATACTTTATGTACTATATGTTTTGATTACAAACCTTTTGTCTATAGCGACGTATTTTTATCACGACCATCTATGTCCACTTTATAACTTTGTGTTTAAATCTAAATGACTGGAAATACAGACAATGAAGATCTTTCTTTCAGTCTATTTCTGGGCGACTTCAATGCCCGCGTGGGTGCTGATTATGACTCCTGGCCGAATTGCCTCGGAAAATTTGGTGTTGGCAACATAAATGACAATGGGCAACGTCTGCTCGAGTTCTGCACTATCAATGATCTGTGCATTACAAACTCCTTCTTCAACACAAAACCACAGCACAAGGTATCCTGGCGCCACCCGCGCTCCAAACATTGGCACCAACTAGACCTGGTTATTGTGAGACGCTGTCACTTAAGCGATGTCTTACTCACCCGCTCCTATCACAGTGCTGACTGTGACACTGACCACTCCCTGGTTTGCTGTACAATCAGACTTACACCAAAAAAAGATCCATCGCTCCAAACCACCTGGTAAAATCCGTATAGATGCCAGGAAAACACAGATTCCAGAGAAAGTAGAGGAATTTGAAGAGGCTCTAGAAGCCGCTCTCCTCAAGAAACCTGCGAGCGAAAACGCTGAGCAGAGGTGGAGTTACCTCAGAGACACACTCCACCGTACAGCATTAGGTGTCTTTGGAAGAAAGCAGGGAAAGACCCAAGATTGGTTTGAGGAGTATGCAAGTGAACTGAATGTGGTCATTGAAGAAAAGCGTACTGCACTTCTGGAGCATAAACGCTCACCCAGTCAGCTAACCTTGCAAGTCCTGAGAACTGCCAGGAGCAAAGTCCAGCGCATGGCACGACAGTGCGCAAACAAATTCTGGCTTGATCTCTGCAAAAGCATTCAGTCATCAGCCGAAACAGGCAACATCCGTGGTATGTACGAGGGGATTAAGAAAGCCATTGGACCGACACAAAATGGCTCCGCACCTCTAAAGTCTCTACCTGGTGAAACAATTACCGACAGAGGGAAGCAGATGGAAAGGTGGCTAGAACATTACTCAGAGCTGTATGCAAGGGAAAATACCATAAATGAGACAACACTGGACAGCATCGAGACTCTGTCTGTTTTGTGGGAACTGGATACAGTACCAACATTGGAAGAGATGAGCAAAGCTGTCGACAGCCTGCGCTCAGGTAAAGCACCTGGTATGGATGGAATACCTCCTGAGGTCATCAAGAATGCTAAAGGTGTACTGCTGCCTGAACTGCATGATATACTGTGTCAATGCTGGGAGGAGGGAGAGATACCACAGGACATGAAAGACTCAAACATTGTCACATTATACAAAAATAAAGGAGATAGAAGCGATTGTAATAATTATCGCGGAATTTCGTTACTCAGTATTGTGGGGAAAATCTTTGCACGGGTGGTCCTAGGTCGGCTACAGCGACTTGCTGACAGAGTGTATCCGGAGTCCCAATGCGGCTTCAGGTCGGAGCGTTCCACCATTGACATGATATTCTCCCTCCGACAGTTACAAGAAAAATGCAGAGAACAGAGACAACCCCTTTATATTGCGTTCATAGATCTAACAAAAGCTTTTGATCTTGTCAACAGAGATGGCCTATTCAAAACACTTGCCAAGATCGGATGCCCTCCAAAACTTCTCAGAATGATCCAGTCCTTTCACACAGGTATGAAGGGAGTCGTCCAGTTTGATGGATCGTCCTCTGAAGCTTTTGACATCCGCAGCGGGGTAAAGCAGGGTTGCGTATTGGCCCCTACCTTGTTCGGCATTTTCTTTGCAGTCATGCTGAAACATGCTTTCGGCTCTTCAGCCGAAGGAGTTTACCTCCATACCAGATCAGATGGGAAACTTTTCAACTTGGCCAGACTTAAAGCCAAAACCAAAATCCGTGAAGTACTTATCAGAGATCTTCTATTTGCAGATGATGCTGCACTGGCAGCTCACTCTGTGAACAAACTACAAACACTGTTGGACAAATTCTCTGCTGCCTGTCAGGACTTCAGCTTGACCATAAGTATAAAGAAAACACAAGTGATGTGCCAGGGAGTGGATCACCCCCCTGCAGTCACCATCAACAATTATGAGTTAGAAGTAGTTCCCAAGTTTACTTACCTAGGGTCCACTGTGACAGACAACCTCTCCCTGGAAGCTGAAATAAATTGTAAAATAGGACGAGCAGCAACTACTTTTGCCAGACTACAAAAGAGAGTCTGGGGAAATCAGAAACTCACAATTCACACAAAGATTGCTGTTTATAGGGCGTGCGTTCTCAGTGTTCTGCTTTATGGTAGCGAAACATGGTCCCTATATACAAGTCAGGAAAGCAAACTCAACACATTTCACATGCGTTGCTTGCGTAGAATCCTTCATATCAAGTGGAGTGATTATGTCACCAATGTAGATGTACTCACACGTGCTAATATTCCTAGTATGTACACACTGCTGACGCAGCGAAGACTTTGCTGGATTGGGCATGTGTGCCGTATGCCAGATGGGAGGATTCCAAAGGATTTATTGTACAGTGAACTGGCTACTGGGACAAGAACACGTGGCCGTCTCCACCTACGTTTTAAGGATGTTATCAAACGGGACTTAAAGGCCCTTGACATGAGCATCAACACATGGGAGTCACTTGCAGCAAACAGAACTCTTTGGAGACAGGAAGTCAAGGAGGGACTGAAACGGGGGGAAGCAAAGCAGAGACTTGCATCAGAACAGAGACGCTCAAAACGTAAAAACAAACAATAAGTGCATTGTGTAGAATTAGTACTACTCATGGTCCTGCGAGACCGACGAGTGCCTTTACTTATTTCAGTCTGAGCCAGTCAATTGCTGTAAATTACTGATGATTGTGACGTAAGATATGTAACAATGAAGTGTCCTTGAAAATGTCCAGTCAGGATACACCTTACTAAGACAATTGCACTGTAAGTCTTGTTTTTTGTTTATTCAGTATCTTTGTTTAACCAACGCCATTGCTAATTCAGTCAGATGCTTTATGTACTATATGTTTTGATTGTCTACAAACCTTTTGTCTATAGCGACGCACTTTTAACACAACCATCTATGTCTATTTTATTACGTTGTGTTTAAATCTAAATGACTGGAAATACAGACAATGAAGATCTATCATTCATTCTATTTCAGTCTGAGAAAGTCAATTACTGTAAATTACTGATGATTAGTCCATTGTGATGTAAGATATATAACAATAGATTGTCCATGAAAATGTGCAGTCAGGCCACACCTTTTTAAGACAACTCCACCGTAAGTCTTGTTGTTTTTTTGTTTGTCCAGTATCTTTGTTTTTCGTAATGCCATGACAACAGAAATGTAGCTTTATGTAAAGAGAAGACTTAGTCAATTGTCTATCACCTCTAACGTAAGTGGGCATGAGTCATTGCTTTGAGTCATTCATTTATTCTATTTCAGTCTGAGAAAGTCGATTGCTGTAAATTACTGATGATTAACCCATTGTGGCGTAAGATATATATCAGTAATAATCTTCATTGAGACACGACAAAAGTACAGCGACTTTCGTAAGGTCTACATGTATAACAGCTACTTACATTACAACTAAACACACATTAATGGATATCTATAGGTATGAATAAATCAACATATAGGGTCTAGCTTGTCATTTACACTATTTGTTCTATGGTATAAACATTCGTGGATATATTTGCTTACTTGTACACAGTGTGGATTATCGCCTCCCAGAATGTAGTTGAGTTTATCTATCGAACAGAGAGTAGCAAATTCTTTAGAGCAAGTGGAAAGTAATGAGAACAGATCTGTGCGTTTGTCATTATATCGAGAACATTCAATTGAGTGTCCTTGAAATGTCCAGTCACGCCACATCTTACTAAGACAATTTCACTGTAAGTCTTGTTGTTGTTTTTTGTTTGTTTATCCAGTATCTTCGTTTCACCAACGCCATTGCTAATTCAGTAACGGAGGTCAAACATATTCTTTTTCTATTTGCTTTTGGACAGACGAGGACAATGTGGCGCTGCACTCAAGTTTTTTTGTAACTTATTTAACAGTGCCACATACAGGGTACAGACAGAAGGTAAAGATAGTCTTTTACCTCCCCGACCGAAGCCAGATACCGATTTTTACACCTGTGTGAAGTGAGGAAGGTCGTGTAAAGTGCCTTTCCTAAGGGCACAACGTCGGGGGCACGGAGGGGATCGAATTCGGGACCTATAGATTCCGAGCCTAACGCTCTACCAGTTACAGCACGCCCGATGCCACAAGGCCAACTATGAAGTCGGTTCGTTGATTGTCCAGCATTGTTCAATCCATATCATTGATCGTACGATTTTTTTTTAAATCAT